>NW_026866078.1:0-104923 GCF_026571515.1 Ruditapes philippinarum | reverse complement strand
CCATGACCCAATCACCTCAAACTAAGCAAAAGGTATGTATTTAGAAGGCACCAGCACACAAATCTCTATAATGAAGAGGGTACTTATTATTATTATGTAAAACAGTAAAGTTTATTTATATATCTCCTAAACCACTTTGGTGATCTTTACCAAAGAGATGATTCTTACAGGACCCTCAAGAAAGGCAATTTTATGGACTTCTTGTCATAATAAGTGAAAGACACCAAATCCTATTCTGAGGTACATCATTATAATAAGAGGCTTCAACAGAGTGAATTGTATTATTTAAAAGGTCTATCAATTTTATAAGTTTGCTTATTTTGCATTTATGTAGGTGTTTCGAATTCATCAGGAGACTTCAGTTGGATAAATATACAAAAGAAACAACAACAAAAACTTATCACAATTTACTTTCCATCAGATTCAGCCCTCTTTAACATTTATACACATAAATAAATTCAGACAATAACATTTTAACATCATACAGAAAAACAATACATTTTAGCACTTATATTTTGCTGAATTCCTAATTCGACTGTTCCAGCTTCCTTTTTTGACAAATTGTCACCTTTTTACAATAACTGATTTACTGCTATTAAATTTAGAAGGACTTATCCCATTACTGCCCTAATAAGGCGAAATGTCTTTTATAACTTATCAGACAACAAAACGAAAATTTCAAGTTGGTCATCCAAAAGTATAGAGTGTGGACTGCATGGATTAACAGGCTGGCCTGGCTATAAATAGAGTGTGGAATGTATGGTTTTACTAAGCCTAAAGGCTGCTAAATTTTGGCTCCAGCAGTCTAACAGTTAAGATAATTAGACATTTCTTATGACATAATACATAAACAATATTACATTTTAACATATTCTAACATTTATGAACACTTCACTCCTCATTTCCATGACAACATTCCATGGAAATATCAAATCAATATTTATACATAAAGAACTTTAAACAATTTCAAACACAAGATCTTACATGATCTGTCCCAAAATACATGTTATACATGTACATACACAATTCAATATTCATAAATTATTCATACAAAGAATAGTTTCAATGAGATAATTATATTCTAATTGTCTTATTATATTTCATCATGTTTCTTAAATATTGTGAAAAGTTACCAATGTATAATGAAATAAAAAAGAATATGAATATAGAATACACATCACTTTGAAGTAAAATATTTTCCATATCTCACTTTCAAATATTTTCCATATCTCACTTTCCATAAAGACTCATCGTCAGATTACTTAATAACAGAAACAATTGTACCATAGGAAAATACAACATCAAATAAATAATGGAAACATTTTAATGCCATCTATGCAGATTCCCATTATCCTTGAACGCAGTATTTTCGATGATTCGAAAATAATAACAAAGGCTATTAACAAAGCATTCATGAATGGTGCAATTAGACAAATCACTTGCATGTTTGCCCAAGGTGTTAAGACATTCTCCAGGCATCATTTTCAAACCAGCTTTTAAGTTTCCTAGAAATGCCAAAAGTTCAAGAGTCTGTTGCTAAAAGTACATTTATTTCATTTGATGTCTGTTATAATAGCCATGTTTCCTACACAAGAAAAGATTGTTTGTTTCAGACCAGACTATTTCCAATAAGAACTGAGTGAATGTTTAACCACAAATAGAACATTGCTATAGAATTAATATTAAAGCTGCCTTCAGCTTTTATTTTTTTCTAGAAAAACAATTCTGTGTTGTTTCAAACTATAAGTATTTCAGTAATTTTATCTTGGAAAAGTGTATCATTTCAACATTAAGCCTTTTTCAAAACAACGTTTTGAGAGTTATTAATAGCGCGTCAGTGATGTTCGTTTTTAAATAGAAGATCAGGCAATCTTTTGCTTAACCAATTTACATATAGAGAGACATATTGATTTGACAATTAAATGAAATGATTTATATAAAAATAACATATTTAACCTTTAGAAAAAACTCAAGGCCGCTTCATAGCTGTAACTTGGTACACTTGAAATAAATATAACCATCAGGAGCTCACAAAAATTCAGCATACTAATCTAATCAACTACTTGTGTAACATAAACAATAGTGCTTATATAGCAGGTGATTGCTCACCTTAGATATATTAGTAGACTAGACAAGGTAATACTTTCTATGATACAGAAGTAGGTCACTGAGTCAAGTTCAAGGAAATTCAAGGTCAAATGTTAACTAATACTAACTATATGACTAGGAACAACATAAACAAGATATGTTCCTAAAACATAAATGCCCTTGTCCCAAAACTGTAAACAAATCATAAAGTTATTATGAAATTTCTTGGGATTTTGAAAACTTGACATTGAAGAGATCAAGGTGAATATGGGTTCAAGTGTCATATTTTAATACCTCAAAATGGAGCTTTTGCCTAGAAATATACTTTGTTCAATATAACTTGTAGAAACAAGAGCTGTCGGTAGGACAGCAACGCTCGACTATTCTTAGAGCTTGATAGTAAAAAAAGCCTTGATTAAAAGGTATAATTTTCTAAGTAAAGAAAAAGGCAAAATGTGTCTTTAAATCCATATTACAGTTATAGGCCTTGGAGAGAGTCCTATTATGCTCTCAAAGAAGAGTATAAAATTTCAACATGTTTCAAAGCCTTATGTCAATGAATTTTGAAAATATTTGAGGTATTACAAAAACTTTAACGTAAATTCTAAGTCGAAAAAGGGGCATCATTCTGTCAAAATGCTTGATAGAGTTACCTCCTACTGTCTATATGTTGTGGTCATGATGTTGAATAAGTGTACAAAGTTTCAAAGCCATTTGTCAATGGACTTTGAAAATATTTGAGGTATTACAAAAACTTTAACGTAAATTCTAAGTCGAAAAAGGGGCATCATTCTGTCAAAATGCTTGATAGAGTTACCTCCTACTGTCTACATGTTGGGGTCATGATGGTGAATAAGTGTACAAAGTTTCAAAGCCATTTGTCAATGAATTTTGAAAATATTTGAGGTATTACAAAAACTTTAACGTAAATTCTAAGTCGAAAAAGGGGCATCATTCTGTCAAAATGCTTGATAGAGTTACCTCCTACTGTCTACATGTTGGGGTCATGATTGTTAACAAGTGTGCAAAGTTTCAAAGCCATATGTCAATGGACTTTGAAAATACTTGAGGTATTACAAAAACTTTAACGTAAATTCTAAGTCAACTTTAATGTAAATATTAAGTCGAAAAAGGGGCATAATTCTGTCAAAATGCTTGATAGAGTTACCTCCTCCTGTCTACAGGTTGGGGTAATGATGGTGAACAAGTGTGCAAAGTTTCAAAGCCTTATGTCAATGGACTTTGAAAAAATTTAAACTATTACAAAAACTTTAACATAAGTGGTTACGCCGACGCAGACGCCGACGCTCGGGTGACTGCAATAGCTCTACTTATTCTTATTGAATAGTCGAGCTAAAAATATGTTTTTACCAAATTTTATGTTTTCCACAATTATACCCCTTCTAAAAAATCTTGGTACTTAGTTTGTTAATAAATACATTTTAACCTCTGCAAAGCAACACTGTTCTGGAGACAAAGATTATACCAGACAGTATTTTCCTGACACCCTGAATTTGTACATTCATTGCAAGCAACAACTATAGGAAATGTTGAATTGATAAAAATGGCAAAGATGAATTGACATATAAAGAGATTGACAAACATTTCTTACTAATCTGAACACATGCATACAAAAAATATATAAAAGTATCTATTGTTCTGAGAATTTTATATCAAAGTCAAATTCAATCTAAGCTTGACAAGTTATTAAAGCAGCATGCCTTGAGATTCATGGTAACTTCCATGACTTTTTTTTAAATGTTTAAAAAAGTAAAATATTGATAAGTAATCAAAGAGAGTAATTTAAACAATGCAAATGGCACATAAAATCTATGAAAAAATTGCCAAAATTAGGTCAGAATGTGCAAAATTAGCTCTTATTGTGTTTTTCATGCAAGTAATTTATTACATATTAGTAATTGTGAATGCAAGTATTTTTACTTTTCTTAAAATCTTAGTATATTTTTCTCAATGTTGATTTTCTTCAAATATTTTGGCTCATTTGTTGGCATACTGCTTTAACCCATAACATGCTGGAACTGGAGGCATCAGCTTATGCCATAAGTATAGAACTAGGCCAGTCTGCACTTTCATACCTTCTGACCAGGCTCTATACTGTTGCTCACTCAATTTTTTGTAGTTTGATATCGAAATTATTTCTACCTCAACCTGGATTGTTCCATATTGAAAATTGAGCAATCACTAAAGATGATTAATACCACCCTAAGTCACCTTAACTACATGAAATATAAGTGGTCTGAAGCAAAATTTGAACTGGACCTATATTTCATGATGTATCATCTGTGTACCAATAATAATTACAATAAATTGCTTTGCTAAGAGTATAATAATATGCTTACCATTATTTTGGTAAAATAAAAAGTAAAATACTAAAAGTAAATAGTCTTCTGAAGCCAATAAGTGAATAACAGGGATTAAATTATGCCAATCTACCTATCAGAGTAGAGGTATAATAAAGGTGAATATATGGCACAGGTACCACAGAGAAAGGTTTCAAAATTGTCAAAGAAGAAGTTATTTTCTTCACATGTATCAGGTGGCCTTCAACAAAATACCTAGTCGTTCTTCAAGCAGATATTGTCAGCAATGTTCAAAAATTGTATGTGTTTTAATTCTGAGATGGCACTACAATAATGTGCTTTTGACTATTTATATGGCTTACAGTAACATCAAGGCAAGCTGTGCTTTAACTATTATACTAGGTGTGCTTTATCTATAATAATAACTGTGGTTTAACTATAATACTATCAGTGCTTTAACAATGATACTAGCTGTGCTTTTTTATTCTAATGCATTAGTGATTTGAATAATAATCCTATATATTTTTTATAAACTGTTAAAGCTAACAGTGGCTTTCACTACAAAGATGTATGTCACCTAAAACAATGATTTCCACTCCTTAACTTGCTTTTAACTATATTGTGGCAAACAATGACTTTAACTTAAATTGTTCAATGTGGTTTTAACTACATTGTGGCTAACAATGATTTTAACTACAATGGTTTGATGTGGCTTTAACTACATTGTGGCTAACAATGACTTTTAACTACAATGGTTTGATGTGGCTTTAACTACATTGTGGCTAACAATGACTTTTAACTACAATGGTTTGATGTGGTTTTAACTACATTGTGGCTTACAATGACTTTTAACTACAATGGTTTGATGTGGTTTTAACTACATTGTGGCTTACAATGACTTTTAACTACAATGGTTTGATGTGGCTTTAACTACATTGTGGCTAACAATGACTTTTAACTACAATGGTTTGATGTGGTTTTAATTATGATGTGACTAATAACAACTCTAACTCAAATAATTTGAGGTGGTTTTAACTATGTTGACAGTTGTGGCTAACAATGACTTACTACAGTGGTTTGATGCAGTTTTAACTACACTCTGGCTAAAATGACTTTACCTAAATGGTTTAATGTGGTTTTAACTACATTGTGGCTAACAATTATTTACTTCACCTAAATTGTTTTGTGTGGTTTTAACTATGCTTTGGTTAACAATGCCTTTAACTGAATGGTTTAGTGTGGTTTAAAGTATGTTGTTGCAAGATTTGCCAACCTAAATTTTCAATTTATATAGATAGCTGTGTTTCTGACTTTGTTGTGCCTATCAATGTGTTGTTATAAAATGGCTTATTGCTATTTGATAATAATTATTTTATATTAGCAGTAAATAACAAAAAAAAAAAGCTTTGGTAATTGATTTGATGCTTTGCTTGCAATTCCTAACAATGGAATGGCTAAAAGTAATTTAAGATGCTGAACTAGCAGTAATTAAAAAATAAATTGCAAACAACAATTTACTAGAGGTAATTCACAAAGTGTGTGTTATTATGCAATAAAATCACTGTTCACATTCTATATTTAGACATGTGACATAATCATTAAATATGTGACGTAACCACTAAAACTGCGATGCGCTGAAAATAAGTACGAAACAAATCAGGCGCAATTTAGCTTAATATGAGGTAAAGCAGCATTTATTTGTTAATGTCGTGTTAGAATCGAAATAATATATCCAAATCGGTGATTTTATTGCTTGATAAAATCACTGTTTGTCGTTCGAATGCACATCATTATATCACATGGGCTACGCCATCGTGATATTGATTCCTCGCATCGGAACTACAAACAGTGATTTTATTGAGCGATAAAATCACAGTTTGGGATATATCATTTCTTAACCATACTATAAATAAGCAGTACCTGTAATTCTCAATACAAGGTTAACTGTAATTTATGATGCTTTGGTGGCAATAATTAACAGTGATAGAAATGACAATGACTTAACCTTGAATAGAAACATTGACTTACAATAAATTCTAAAATATTTTTGTTTTGTTTCTTGATTGGACATAAAATCTCACAATGTATTTTTTAAACAATATAGAACAACAGTTGTAAGATGGAGCTGGTAATTCCGCCGAATCAGCTATTGCTTCCTTTGCATTTTTGGCAATACAGTAAGGTTATAGTGATTTAGTATTTTGTATGGAAGTCAAAATACCACTTAGTTTATTCTTATACAATTGTGACATAATACGTCACATTCATCGCTACTTTCTTCCAATGCTTAGCATCTAATATGCTTTTAATTCTAATATTCTATTATCAAAGCATTATAAAACATATGTTTGCCAAGGTTCCAAAAGAAAAAAAGTATAATAATTGTCGAGGCTTGATGTATCTTTAAAGCTGCATGCCTCCAGATGAACCCCCCCCCCCCCAAAAAAAAATCCAAGAAAATAACTTTGAGAAAAATGTAATTTTAAGAAAAGTAAAATTATTGATAATTCAAGTAATAATTTACATATAATATGCAATGAACTACTGATTTTCAGAATTTATCACCATATTTCTATTACATGACTAACACAGTAAGGGTTACTTTTGCATATTTTGACTGCTGTTTTGTAATTGACAATATTTTACATTTTCAAAATTTTCTTGAAAATAAGTATGAATTTGGAGGCGTGCTGCTTTAAAACAAAATCATTAGCATGGACAATTTTTTTTCTCAAAAATTTATCATGTTAGGGTTTACCACTCAGTGTGTTAGCTATGAACTACATGTGTATAATGATATTGCAAGTCATCATGTAATGAACTGTGTTTTACATAAACAGGTCTGTTTCTCAAAACATTGCCTGAGTTTGCATGTAACCATACTGTTGTTGAGGTGCATTCTGATATCCTGTGTTCATTGGCTGATTATATGATGATGTCCTTGACCTTGAGGTCATATGTGATGACTGTGACCTTGACCTCTGTTGTTGTTGTTGTTGCTGCTTCTTTTGTAAAACTGGGAGGCCCTGCTCCTGAACAAGTTTTTCTAAACTACTAAAATGTAGTTTTGTTATGAGTTGCAACTCTTCAAATACTGAAAAAAGAAAATAGCTATTGATGTTAAGAAATTCTTTCTCAGTTTTTATTAAAAACTTGGTTCATGAACTGTCAAGGTTCTTTGGTTAACTGTGCAAAAGTTGAATATCTGAAGACATTTGGTCTGTTTACAGGAAATCAAAGTTCAACAGAAGTGGGGCAATATAATTTTAACTGTATTGATGAAGTCTTTCAAAACAAAACTTAGCAAATTCAAAGCAAGTTGTTCTCCTAACTAAAATAGTCAAGGGGATAAAAAGTTCTGTCTTAAGGACATCATGCTCAACTACACTCATTGCTTGATAGCAAAATTGAATCTGGATAATGTAATGTTTTCTGAGTTCAAAATGGGCCATAATTCTGTCAAAATCCATGATAGGGTTATGTGCCTTGGATAGTGACCTCCTACGATGCTCTAAAATAAGTGTGTGAAATTTCAACCTATTTCCTTTAGTAGTCTGGAGATACCAACTTGCATGAAAAAACTTAACCAATGTAAGATGGTGATGATGACACAAGGGTGAGTACAATAGTTCTCTCCCTCTTCTTCAATAGTATATGCTTGTATGATTCCAACTGATGGCATAGTCACGCCATTATCAATTTGGCATTCAAAGCATTCATTCTTTACCATGCTGGCATCAACTGAATCTACCTCATGCGACCATGTCAGACCAAAATCAGCTGGAACATCCATACTGTCTGCATTAGTTTGCTATTCAGTTACTTCATTTTTTTTTTTATAATCCAAAACATAATTTAGTCTTTAGTCCAAAGATGGACAAATTTGTTTTTTATATATTTAGAATGGTAGGGGATTAATACCAATCCCTTAAAGGAACTCAACTGAGTTTTTTTGACATGACAGGACAGGAAATAATTTTTCAAAATAAATGTTTCATTTGATGTAGGTCTACACCAATAACATGTGCAAAATATCAGATCATTTCCTCAATCAGTTTTTCTAGAATAATCATTTTAATATGAAAAATACCTAAAAATTATTTCAATCTAATTAGATAAGAATAAGATAAAAATACAATTTTCAATTTATTTCTGAATAAATTTTAACTACTTTTTCTCATCTTTTTGTTTCAAGTACATCAGCTGATCTGCATAAGAAATTTAAATTTCATGTTAAAACAGCAGTATAACACCATAGTGAAAAAATGCAAAACTCTTGTACAAACTCGTAAGGTTAAAGGTTAAGTACAACATATACCTGGTCCAGCATACTGCTTGTGATCTGATGTCTGAATGAGAATTTTCTGAAGAATGGTTACCATAGCAGCCGTAGCTAATACTTTCTCTGACAATGGCAACATTGAGAAGTAATCAAAATCTATCTCAAAAGGATTTCTTGGGGCAGGATAAGTACATAACTTCACTAGCTCTGCTATGATATCCCATACAAAAACATCTGTGAAAAAAACAACACAAAAAAACAATGAATTTAAAATTAAAATTAAATTAAAATATTTAATACAAAGATATCAGGAAGACATGTTTAACTTGGATTTGGTATATTAAATAACATGATAGCCCTTGATCACTTATCAAAGACTGATTGCAAGAAAAGTAAAAAATGTTTCAATGTAGGAATGTGACATTGGGTCACAGAAGGTCAAATATTATACCCCAGGGTCATGATTCATACAATTTTTGTTAAAGTCCACTAGACAATGCTACCTGCCAAACACCTAAGCTCAAGGACATGTAGTTCACATAAGAAGACATAAATGTGTTCTCATGTATAAATATATCTAAAATGAAGGACACCCAGGGCATTGTCAATTTTAACCCTACGGGAATAATTTATATAATTTATGGAGAGGATCATAAAATGATGTTACATTTGTGTATATGCCAAACATCTAAGCTCTAGTCATTGTAGTTTCTGAGGAGATGGTTTTTAAAATATCTGAGGTCTATTTCTGACTCCAGTGACCTGCTAATGCATTTGACTGGAATCATTTATTGGAAGTTTTGTTGAGGGTCATCTAAGATGTACTGGTTTAACTGTGTGCTATAGTGAATTCCAAGTGGCTTTCTGTCGTGATCAGGAGAGTACACTACACAAACCACCAACACCATCACATAAACATTATTTATGTAGAGTTCAATCAAAATCAACCACGTTGTTTTAAGAAATTGTGGGTAAGGATAAACAAGACAACATGCCATCAAAAAGCTCATGTATGAGCACTTTATGGTCAGGTAAGCTAAAAAAGTACTTTCATAACAACTTTGACTGAACTATCACCATTCGTTCATAACATTTAAATACATCATATGTCCATTTTAAATACACAAAATACAACTTCTTGTTAATCAGCAGTATTTAGAAAATGCTGCTATTTAAGTTTTATTAAGAATTTCAAGTTTTAAGTCACATATTGTAACATGTTTGTTAAATGTGGTGCAAGAAAACAAGTTATGTCTGTCTATATCTTCTTTCTGACACAAGCACCTAATTTTGAACAACCAAAATTAAATAAGCGATGTAGATAGTCTCCTCACATGATAAAATGCAATGTTTTAAAGAGGATTCTGATGTGAGGTATAGCTATAAGAAATGCCTTAATAACCTAGCTCAAAGCAAATTAAAGGCATCACTAACAAAATTTATTTTTTGTAGAAGTTAATCATTATGGATTTTTCTATATAATTTCCTGTATAAATAGAGGATATTGAATGAGTGTAGGTTAATACTAAATTTATTGAATAAGTTGAGTAAAATCATCTTATGTGAGTCTTTGGAGAGCATAATATTGTTTTATTCAATGAGTTAATTTAGTAATAGTATTGAATCGCACGAATATATTCTTTTTATCACCTATATGAAATAAGAACAGTAACTTTTAAAAAAAAGAGTCATTTTTCATTGACATGCCTATAATGTAACGCTAACATTAGTGCGCTTTAATGCTATGATTATATAGAGCGCAAATAACATCACGTCAAACTAGTGTAATATCATTTTTATAAAATGGCTATATTACATTCTGTACATTCACCACGGTTTATGTGAGAAAAGGAATTATTTATATAACATGCATTTTGACCACAGCTTATCAACTTAGGCAAATACAAAACATCTGGTGGTACCATTATCTTTCCATTTCATTGTTGTCTTTAATTTCAATGGACAATCTCTTTCCCTGGATTCCCCAGTGAGTTTAACAAGTCGGTCATGATTTGATCTCACCCATACATACGGACAGTTGTATCTACTATAACCAGCTATAAGGAATAAAGTTGATTTCTCATCCTGAAATACATACAAGAAAACATTTTATCCTAATGATGCTTTATAAAGAAGATATTGAATGAGAGTAAGTTTTTATAATGTATTTATTGAATGAGTTGAAAAAGTTACACCAATTTAATATTCTATTCATCAGAGATCTTGCTAGTTTAGTATTGAAGGAATACCCGAAGTGTTGCTTATTTTAGCATCATCTCAATTAGTAGAGGTTACATAACTATAATCACATGCCTACTAAGATAGCTTCCTTACATTACATATTTTAGTATTCTGACAGTACATGATAACAAAGCACAACAACAATGGATAGACAACAGAATTCAGCAACCTTAACCACTAGGCCATTGCAATGACATGAAGATAAAAAATCATAAATAACAAAATAATATTAACTTAAACTTTATATCATAAATCTTATGAATATACTCCATATTAATACAGCTACCAGCAGATATTAACTTACAGTAGGTAGTGACTCCTCTGCACTAGGAGATGCTGGTGGTAAACCTACATCTTTTACACCATGGGTACTGAGAATCATCTGTGAACGGACGGACAGCATCAGTGATCGCCTAAAATACAAATATAAATGTTAAAAAGCCTTTCCTTTGCTGCATAGTTTAAACTCACGAAAGAAAAAAAGCAGTAGAACAGAGTTTTTCAACAACCATTTTCCATACCACGGCACACTATTTGATTTTTTTACAATATCTATCCTGTATCTAAATTACCTTATAGATACTTATAGAAAGGTCATTACATCAATATTTATAATCATATTCAAATGCATTTTGGTAACCTGGAAATTTGGTATTGCATTTGGTAATTTCTGACTTGTAACTTGATATACTAATGTATTCTTACTGTTACAAATTTCTTACAATATAATGACATAAGCTTCGGACATGTGCATTTTCACAGTATTTTTAAATAATCAAACCACAAGAGGCCAAAAAATGCAACAAACAAGAGCTGTCCGTAAGACAGCGCGCTCGACTTTTTTATTGCTTGCCAATAAAAAAAGTTTTTGCAGTAAAAGGCAATACAAGAATCTCTGTATTTTTAAAGTGAACAATGGCCATGAGCATTAAGATATTTAGTGAAGAATTATTTTACTGAATTGTGTGATACCCTTGAACACTGCAGCAAAGTTTGAAATGTTTAAGTCAAAAGAGGGCTGGTAAGAAAGAAAAAAAAACTGAGTTGAGCCTTAAATAAATTTAATTCTAAGTCGATAAAAGGCCTTAATTTTTAAAACAAATCCTTGACAGAGTTACCTTCTCTTGCGTACAGATGGGGGTAATGATGTGAAATAGCATTAAAAGTTTCAAAGCAATATCTCAAAGGGTTAAGGCAATAAGTGGATTTTACCCATATTCAATGTATTTTCTAAGTCAAAAAGGGGCATAATTCTGTCAAAAACCTTGACAGAGTTATGTCCTCTTGTCTGTTGATGAAGGTCGTGATGGTAAACAAGTATGGTCAGTTTCAAAGCAATACCTCCAATGGTTTTGAAATAAAGTGAGGTGGTACAAAAAAACTTAACCAAGCTCAATACACTTTCTAAGTCAAAAAAGGGCCATAATTCTGTCAAAACCTTGACAGAGTTATGTACTCTTGTCTGTAGATGGAGGTTATGATGGTGAACAAGTATGGTAAGTTTCAAAGCCATACTTGTAATACTTCTGAAATAAAGTGGGGTGGTACGAAAAACTTAACCAAGGTGTGACGCCAACGCCGACGCCGACGCCGGGGCGAGTAGGATAGCTCCCCTTTTCATAGAAAAGTCGAGCTAAAAACAATAGTTGAATAGTGTAGTCACAAAATAATACAGTTCTAATGTCTTTACAGAGGTGAAATATTTCATATTTTGTTCTTGAATTTGTTTTTTTTTCAAACTGACATTACATAAGTCTTCCAAGTTCATTTGATAAATAATCTTTAGTCAATTCATGCTGCATTTGCTCCCATTTAAAGTGACATGAACTACACATACACAACTTTGGTATCCTACGTAATTACTGTATCATTACTACAGATTGTGTATGTATGTGAAATAAAAGAAGTCTTACTGATCATATGGCAGGTTTTGAGAGCTGAAACTTTCAGATTTTGACAATGTTTTCCTCTCTGTCTCAGAATGATCTGGCTTGCTGTGAACTGGACTAGATATACTCTGTAATGATGATGTAAATATTGTAATAAACACAATAACAAACATACTTATAATATTTTAATACATCTTTGACATTTTTGGTTAGTTTCATTTTTGGTTAGTTTTAACAGTATGCAGTGCTGGACATTAAAATTGAAATGCACTGGACTGGTATACTCAGTGAGCGTCAGGATAATTATTATAAACTTATCATATGAAAGTAAAACAATAACAATAGAATTTCTAAAACACCATAATATACAAATTATATATTATCAAATTAAGGAAGTGTATAAAATTTCAAAGAAAAAGTACTAAATGTTCAGCTACTAACAGATTCTGACACACCACTGATTATAAAAAAGAACCACCAAACCTTACCTGAGGGTGATTTAACACGCTCAGTACCATTTCCTCCCTGCCACGCATATACATCGCAAAGTACTTAAAACCTTTTACCGTCCCTAGTTTCAGCATCTCAGACAAAAATGCCTGGAGCTTTTTCTTCAGCATTGCTTCCTGTGACTGAAAAACAACAAGCAATCATTCCCTTTTATGCTTTATACAGAATTTATTTTTTAGTTTTATAGTGTGGAAAGCTGTAAGCTTAAAGAGACAATATGTAATCCAGAAACCAACCAGCAACAATTATTGATTGCTCAGTTTCTTACAAAAACAACTGCTTGCCCTTTGTTGTGTTTGAAACATAACAGGCAGCAATCTGCAGATTAGTCAAAATATTTTAACCTACGGGATTTTTAGATAATTTTTGACATGGTCAAAATCCCAAAGGCGTAGCTCTGATCGCGTTGATATTTCGACTATCTGCAGATATTCTAGTTTGACGTATTAACTGCTTCTAGTACTTTTATTTTAACTCACCATCAATATATAAATTACCACTTGTCATCATCTTATTTAGCCATGTAATAAATCATGATAAGCCACATTTCAAGTGCTGAAATTATTACTTGAAGACACGATTCAGACCTTGCAAATATGATTTGGGTATTCATTAGACCTAAGCTTACTGTAATTAAATTCATTTATCATAAGAATGGTATAATTTAAGATTTAAAATGTTTGATCTGTTTTTAAATTGTCCACCTCTTTCCCCTATACAATGTAATTTTTCCCTCTCCATGGGCCCTGCCACAATTCTTTTATAACTTACATGTATATAACTGAAAAAAGCATAGACGCCTCCCTGGAATACAGTCCAATAATAATGCAATTTAGCATTAACCCTTAACATGCTGAATATTTTAAATGGACTTGTCCCACTTCCATTTTGGGACTGTCCATTATCAATTGTAGGGATATCAATTTGAATATTAAAAGTTTGTCAGCCAACAGTATAGAGCCTGGTCAGACTGCACGGTGCTCTATACTGGTGGCAAAGGCTTAATGCTTTCGGTTCCAGCAGTTTAAGGGTTAAGCATTAGATCAATTGAAATTTATTTAAGCTTGATTGTTAAACAATTCTTGCAACATTCAGTCTACTTCCTTGAACTAACCATTGTGCCAGGTGAGGAAACCACATTAGGGCTTGAACCTACAATCCCTGGATTGAGCAGCAGGCACTAGACCATCCTTCTCTTAATATTAACAGTAGCAGTGTTTAAACTTGGATTTAAAGTGTATAGACCAGCAACAGCACCTTGTCATGTTAATAAAGGAAATATGACAGTCTCTTCATATCTTAATTGTCCTAGTAACATAATGTTCCAAAATATTATCAAAATTAAGTAATAATTAAATTAAAATCTCTGAAAGAAAATTTTAAAAAATGCAGGCTACTTAGGTGCTGTACATAAACATCAAGGTACAAAATTGTCATGGTATAATGTGTTTTAGGTCAACAAATACAATTTACAGGTAAAAGACATATCCATTTGTTGTACAAGCATATATTGAAAGGGTTCTTTTATTTTGTATAAGTTTCCAGTATAAAGTATGGTAAAACGAAAGCTAAATTCTGTCGTAGGGCAGGGCAGACGGTGAGACAAGCTGGACTGTATGTTTGGATGGGGCAGACCATATTTTTGGACAGGTCTGATCGTGACTCAAGTTGAGGCGGATCGTGCTTAATTTCAATTTTTTTTTTTTTTTATCTTTTGATATCAATTTCATCCTAAACATGTCATATATTTCAGCATGTCACATTAAACAGATTATTATTAACATTTAGCCTTGCAATTAAAGAATAAAATAGGTAGCGTAAGATAGTGGGAAAGGATTAAAACAAATCTCATCTGTAAAATATGAGAAGTATCACTATGATTAATTGACTATGTAAAGTCATCACTAGACTGTCAATTGTACACCAAATTAAGACAGATGAAAATATTACTTGTATATCATCCAACCTGGCCTGTCGTGTTAATACTTAGGATAATTATGCCTTTGTTTATGAGATAGTACTATTGATACATCCTCTAATATTTATGTAAATTTAGAACAATGAATCACCTATTACCAACCGAAAAAGGCAGACATTTGGCAATTGATCATAATAATAGGGTCTGTTCCTTATGTCCGTATCAAGCTATTGGTGATGAATTTCACTACTTATTTGAATGTTCGTACTTTAATGACATAAGACGTAAATCTCATCCCAGGTTTTACATTCATCCCAATATTTTTAAACTTGATACATTAATGAATAGTTGTGATAAAAATATTCTATTATAATTATCTTTATTTTGTAAAAACATTATGTTAAAATTTAGATAACTAATACTTCTCATTCACGAATTCGAAAACCTAGCTAAACGCCGTTTTCCGGTACTTTCTGTACATAGCTCTGGGGAATTAACCTAATGGAATGTAATAACAAACTCGATGTTTTCGGCCTTTTTTTAAATTAAATTGAAATAAAACAGTTATTTCTTTATAAGAAAATATTGAATATCATTGTATGAATAATTCCATACAAAAAATAAAGTAAATACACAAGTTTACGCAGAAAATAACCTTATTTATTATGGAAGATTCCACTATGTCTGTTTACATTTCATTGATTTTCATCATAAACAATTTATTTTTTACAAAAATTTGCAATAGATATCAATTAACCTCAATTTCTTTCACCTTAAACGGTAAAATAATGATAGAAAAATAGAAATATCATGTTACTGTGTTATGTACTTCATTTGGTGTAATTCCCCAGAGCTAAATCCGCAACGTACCGGAAAACGGTGTTTACCTAGGTTTTCGAAAAGGTCAATTCTCCGTTCCCATTTGTTACAATATAAAATACATGTTGTATTGAATTCAGTACTTGAAATGAACAATATGATCTCCTTTTTGTTTATTTAGCTAGTCATACTTGTATTTTTATATTGTGATATTAGTGATTTTTGACTGTTATTTTTCTGTTTGTTTGTTTGTTATAACCAGTTGCATATTATATGCCTTGGTTTAATAAAAACTGAAACTGAAACACCAGTGTTTTAAATCATAACATATATAGCACTTTACGTTTGAAGTCAACATTCAAAAACATAAAAAACAACAACAAAAAAACACTTGGATGGAAAAGAAAATTTATAAAAAGACCTACAAATGTACAGTAAAAATAATACGTTTATCCGAAATAATAATATATCCGAAACATGAAAACTTTCGAGGATTAACGTCATGGCAATTATTCAAGATAGTGTTTTTAGTGACATGTTCATCGTGTGCTCGAAAATATGGAAAGAAACAAAGAAAAAAATCTCACAGAAGCATCCATTTCAGCAGACACTAATATAGCTATAAATCGTTAAAAAACTGTAGTTTATTGATTTTCAACAAAACGCTTGTTTTAATAAAAACCAAGCCTTAAATCGATTAAGATTAAAGTTCATAAGATACTCCGGTCTCCGGACTTCGACGTTCCCCGGCAAGATACAAATCGACGCTCACTTGGATTTGAATTGAAAAGACTTTAAATGGCAATTGTTTAACAGTTATAATAACCTGAATGATGAGAATGGAATATTTTTTTTTTAAATAAAAAAATGTATATATAATGATGCTTATAAATATTTTCAGAATTTATTTTTATTCACGACTTGGGTAACAGTATTTTCCTTTGGATGATATTTTAACTGTTATCCACAAACCTATGTGTTATTTAAGAAATAATATATCAAAAATCCGCAGATATACGTTAGCTCTATGATTATTGCAATTAAAGCATATTAATTGTATTTTAAAACACAAATGTCCATTTCATAGGCGAAAATACCAATACGATCATTTTTGAATATACGAGAATCACGGATTTAAATTGTCAATTAAAGTCCGTGACGAGAATAAATAAGTTTTTAAAAAATACAATTTTGTGTCATATTTTACATCATGATGCTCGTTATTAAAAATGATATAAATGCTGCTGTACCTGATATTACCCTATATTGCGCGTGTCACATTTTTAGTGGTTTCGTCACGTGTATAATAATCACGTCACATGTGTAAATATAGAATGTCAACTGTGATTTTATTTAGGAAATAGATATCAATTCTGAGTGCATTGTTGTAGAATAATGCACAGTTTGAGTTCAAATGCGTAGTAATATAATCACGGAGGCCGATAGGCCTGAGTGATTAATTACAAAGCATTTGAACGAAAAACGTGCATTATTATACAATAATGCACGAAGAATTAATATTTTTTTCCATTTTAACACGTCAAGAAAAAAATATAATTATTACTATAAAGTTGGACTTTATGTTTGGTGGTTAAATTTGTTTTCGCCTCAGAGTTTCCAGGCGCTACATTGTGACGTCACGTAAACAACACTTAAACGTCTGTACAGCGTTAACAACTGAATTAAAGATATTGGTGTTAAGTTTCATTTTCTTAGTTAGACCATTTTCTTTCATTCTAGATAGTTTTCAAAACAATATTCGACAAAAAGTGTTTTTTTTTATTTATCAGATTTTTCAAACAAAATGGCGCCCTCGATGTGAAAATACACAGGGAGATAATAAGAACGGCGAGTGCATTGTTGTAGAATAATGCACGTTTCGGGCCTTCTTAGTTTATATAGAAAAAATTCTGATAGTGTTAGAATGTATAATCAAAGCACAGAAGGCGCTGAATTTGTTTGGGTCTCAGAATGTCAGAAAGGTGAAGGTTGTGAGATTATAAACCAAATTGTTTTTGTATAGTGCCACCAGTGCTTTCCAGCGTTTTAATTGTAGTTAATTGGCTTTAAGACTAATTGCAACACTGATATTCAATTCAATGTTTATTTGACTTAAACAATTTGAGAAAAAAAAAGAGTTGCCTTCCTGGATTTGAACTCCAGACCCCTCGGCCACGGTGAAGTTATATGTAAAAGGCCTAAAGAAAACCATATTATTCTAAATTAGGGTTTGTAACCCTTATTATTTCGACGCTAACTGTTGTTTAACACAGATTTTAATAATCATGGAGTTAATTATAAGCATGTATATCTATAAAGGATAAAACAATATTAGAAATCTTCGACCATTCGGGAATTATTTTGCTTGAAAATTAATGCGCCTGTCATTTGACCATCTGTACGCAGTGATCTCTCCTGAATTTTTTCGGCGTTAGTGTACATATAAAGGGAAGTAACCGCTTCAAAAAAGCGGCCTACTTTCGGCATTTGCAATTAACAGCATCAGACTCTGAAATTTCGCTACCATTATTTGTTTGGTCTGACGACCCAAACAAATAAAAACTATTACAATAAGCTATGGAAAAAATGCCATATTGTTTCCAATTTTACGTGTTGTCTGCAAGAGAGATGTCATACCTGTAAAAAAATGGAATAGTACATGTACATGTTGGAGGGAAAATACAATGTCGCCGTATGTAATAAAAAACACATAAATTGTATCTAAATGAGTTATGTAATACTTTTATTGTCTGTATACAACATATTAAAATTAGTTAGTATTAGATACTATCTTATATATGTGTTTAAAAATATTCTAGCTCCGTGAATGAATTATATTTTAGAAATTTAAAAAAAGACCTAGAATGAATCTCGCTGTTACAGTAAGCAGACATTATTCCAAAAGGATCCGTCAATGATTCTTTCATATCCCGTTGTTTGCTTGTCGTCTGCAATTATTTTGATCGTCTGCTACTGCTGGCATATAGGTTGTCGCGTGCTCGTCTTCAAGGCTTGGTTTTGAGAACCGTGAAAATTCACCAACTGGATTAGGCGATCTGCTTGATGGTTTCTCGTTTGTAGTGAGCAAATGTTTTTGCTTAGGTTTTAAGTATCCAAAAGAGATACGTCTGTCTATGCTGAAAGCGTAAACTTGATCGCGTACTTGTTATACAAAGGTTTAATGTGGAATAATGCCAAATGAATCTTTTCATGTCAACAGACAGTATACCGGAAGTAAACGGTATCCATAACAATTGTCGTCTGCTGATTTTTTTTTGTATTTCTCCATGATGGATTTGTGCAGTTTGAAAACTTTTCTGCAGGTAAGTTAACATTATTGTTTGAACATTTGACAGGCACGCAAATATAAAATTTATAGATTAAGTCTATCCAGAGCATGAAAAGGTGTATGGCAGAGACAAGGTTGGCGTTCGTGAATGCACGTGCATAGTGGCTCTTGAATATTACATGCAGATGTCTCTCTTTTATGATCATTGACATGTCTTTTGTAACTTTACGTCACAACTCGGGCTTAAATTTGACACATTCAAATGGTTTCGGATCTGGACATGTCAATGCATTGCTAGCAGTTGAAATATGGCGAAAATTGTCGTTTGCTTTTTTTGGCGTAGCATATCATCATGTGCTAAAGATATTGTTTGACTATATTCTTGCAGGTAACTTCTGCTGGAAACATGTAAGCCATATCCAATAATGGCATTTTTCCGGCTTTTACATTTAATAGTTGCTGATCTAACACCAAACTGTAAAACCCCTCGCGTTGCACACCATCTCCCCTTTGTAAACTTTCGGTTTTTCTACATGTCTAAGGAAAGCGTCTACACTGTTGCAAAACTCATAATATGAAAGGGTTCGTTTCACCGCATGCTTTCTAGCTTTTTAATTAACTTAACAAGTTATCTACCTTACGTGTCATGTTTCCTTCATCGATTCTCACGGATTTCTTTACAATTAATTATTTCCCTTTCCTCTTCCGCCCTCGATGTGAAAATACACAGGGAGATAATAAGAACGGCGAGTGCATTGTTGTAGAATAATGCACGTTTCGGGCCTTCTTAGTTTATATAGAAAAAATTCTGATAGTGTTAGAATGTATAATCAAAGCACAGAAGGCGCTGAATTTGTTTGGGTCTCAGAATGTCAGAAAGGTGAAGGTTGTGAGATTATAAACCAAATTGTTTTTGTATAGTGCCACCAGTGCTTTCCAGCGTTTTAATTGTAGTTAATTGGCTTTAAGACTAATTGCAACACTGATATTCAATTCAATGTTTATTTGACTTAAACAATTTGAAAAAAAAAAGAGTTGCCTTCCTGGATTTGAACTCCAGACCCCTCGGCCACGGTGAAGTTATATGTAAAAGGCCTAAAGAAAACCATATTATTCTAAATTAGGGTTTGTAACCCTTATTATTTCGACGCTAACTGTTGTTTTAACACAGATTTTAATAATCATGGAGTTAATTATAAGCATGTATATCTATAAAGGATAAAACAATATTAGAAATCTTCGACCATTCGGGAATTATTTTGCTTGAAAATTAATGCGCCTGTCATTTGACCATCTGTACGCAGTGATCTCTCCTGAATTTTTTCGGCGTTAGTGTACATATAAAGGGAAGTAACCGCTTCAAAAAAAGCGGCCTACTTTCGGCATTTGCAATTAACAGCATCAGACTCTGAAATTTCGCTACCATTATTTGTTTGGTCTGACGACCCAAACAAATAAAAAACTATTACAATAAGCTATGAAAAAATGCCATATTGTTTCCAATTTTACGTGTTGTCTGCTAAGAGAGATGTCATACCTGTAAAAAAAATGGAATAGTACATGTACATGTTGGAGGGAAAATACAATGTCGCCGTATGTAATAAAAAACACATAAATTGTATCTAAATGAGTTATGTAATACTTTTATTGTCTGTATACAACATATTAAAATTAGTTAGTATTAGATACTATCTTATATATGTGTTTAAAAATATTCTAGCTCCGTGAATGAATTATATTTTAGAAATTTAAAAAAAGACCTAGAATGAATCTCGCTGTTACAGTAAGCAGACATTATTCCAAAAGGATCCGTCAATGATTCTTTCATATCCCGTTGTTTGTGTGTCGTCTGCAATTATTTTGATCGTCTGCTACTGCTGGCATATAGGTTGTCGCGTGCTCGTCTTCAAGGCTTGGTTTTGAGAACCGTGAAAATTCACTAACTGGACAAGGCGATCTGCTTGATGGTTTCTCGTTTGTAGTGAGCAAATGTTTTTGCTTAGGTTTTAAGTATCCAAAAGAGATACGTCTGTCTATGCTGAAAGCGTAAACTTGATCGCCTACTTGTTATACAAAGGTTTAATGTGGAATAATGCCAAATGAATCTTTTCATGTCAACAGACAGTATACCGGAAGTAAACGGTATCCATAACAATTGTCGTCTGCTGATTTTTTTTTTATTTCTCCATGATAGATTTGTGTAGTTTGAAAACTTTTCTGCAGGTAAGTTAACATTATTGTTTGAACATTTGACAGGCACGCAAATATAAAATTTATAGATTAAGTCTATCCAGAGCATGAAAAGGTGTATGGCAGAGACAAGGTTGGCGTTCGTGAATGCACGTGCATAGTGGCTCTTGAATATTACATGCAGATGTCTCTCTTTTATGATCATTGACATGTCTTTTGTAACTTTACGTCACAACTCGGGCTTAAATTTGACACATTCAAATGGTTTCGGATCTGGACATGTCAATGCATTGCTAGCAGTTGAAATATGGCGAAAATTGTCGTTTGCTTTTTTTGGCGTAGCATATCATCATGTGCTAAAGATATTGTTTGACTATATTCTTGCAGGTGACTTCTGCTGGAAACATGTAAGCCATATCCAATAATGGCACGTTTCCGGCTTTTACATTTAATAGTTGCTGATCTAACACCAAACTGTAAAACCCCTCGCGTTGCACACCATCTCCCCTTTGTAAACTTTCGGTTTTTCTACATGTCTAAGGAAAGCGTCTACACTGTTGCAAAACTCATAATATGAAAGGGTTCGTTTCACCGCATGCTTTCTAGCTTTTTAATTAACTTAACAAGTTATCTACCTTACGTGTCATGTTTCCTTCATCGATTCTCACGGATTTCTTTACAATTAATTATTTCCCTTTCCTCTTCGGTCCGACGCTCCAGCTTTCTGTTTTTCTAGAACGCTGGCATACTAGTAGGTTACAATGCCGTGATACGAAGCATCAACTTCCGTTCCTTGATCAGCATCAACATCTGATTTATTAACATCTTTGTCATGACCGTCTTCAACGCCATCACTGTGTTTGAAATGACACAAGATTTCACTGTTGTCCTGACAATCTCTGACTGGTATAGCAATTCTGAGATTAGAAGAAAATTGATTTTCATTTTTTGAAAATTACTTTGCAGAAAGATATTAATTGATTCGTTGAAATTAATTAAAATACACAAACGGAGTAAAACATTAACTTGAAAATCGATTTCGGTAAGCCTGTTGCATTAAATAGAGCTTCATGTCCACTATAATACTCTCAAACATCTTTGTTTCTTTTTTTTTAAACAAATATTTCGTATATACCTTTTCTACAATTTAAAGACAACATTTCCGTCTTCGTTTTTAAATAGCTGAAATCTGAATCAAATATTTTTTAATATTCCGCTGTTAAAAAGCAGCTGTCTTTGTGGGTAATGTATAGCGTATTGAAAACCACAGAGCTAACGTCTTTTTTACGCTAACTTGACGCTATTCTCAAAATATGTGCAAGGGCGACAATTTTGTAAATGTTTCTTGTGTGTTGCGCATGAGTATCGAGAACGTAATTTTAAGTCATACAAAAAGTTTCACTCATTAGTGCAGCATAAAATAATTTGTAAGAGGATGCATGTGTAGGAGAAGGCACGGTTAAACAGAACTTAAGTATCTGAAATTTAACTTGAAAGTAAAAGAACCTAATGAATGTATATTACTAATTGTTTACATGTTTAGGTTAGGCCGTCCTATGTATTCATACGTGTCCGAGGTCCTTATCCGAAAACAGACGGAAAGGGTCGAAAAGTTGCGATTGGAATTTTACCCCGCCATATTTATTTTAACAAAAGAACACTTGGTTCAATAATGAACAGGTCAAAGTTGACCGGAGTACGGCGAAAAAACCCGGACAATTTTCCCGCTTCACACATTATAGGTCACGTGATCATTTGAGCACAGAAAAGACCAGTTTGGGAGGGAACGTCGCACGGCGAAGATGAAAAAAATTGATTTTGCAGGTGTGTTAATATTGCGTCATTTGATTTTTTCAGGTATGTACAGTACTGGAAGAAGAAGTAGAAGAAGAAAAAGAAGAAGCCTGTTTAGGAGGGAGAGTTGCACGGCGAAGATGGAAGAAATGGCGTGCAGGTGTGTTGATATTTTTATTGTACTTTAGTTGATTTTTTCATTAGCCTATCGTATTGAATGCCTTTGTTATATGACTGTTTATTTTTATTTTGATGATTTGTATACATAATTGCTCCTGATAATTGAGACACCTGGCCGTTTTATTACCCCGCCCCCACATGACTTGCTAGTTATCGTGTTGATGAAATATGGTTGATGTTTAATTTGACGATCTCGATTGGCCAGTCTGACCAGCTGCGTGACATAACCTACTTTGCGTGACATAACATACTTCGGCGTTTTTTGTTTAATTTTTTTATTGTTTATTGACAAACTCTCGCGCTGCGTTCTGATTATTTATACATGTATTTTGTGCATGTCAAACAGGTTTATTTATAAATATATAAAAGGATGTATGTTTAAAAAAAATGTGTATACAAAATTTGTATGAAAATTGGTATAAAAATTGGATATAAAAATGTTTTTGGTTGCTCAGTGATATATGTTAAATGCATAATGGGTATAAAATGCAAAAAACGAGTGGAAAAATTTTAATTTTTTAATTTTAAGTCATACAAAAAGTTTAACTCATTAATGCAGCATAAAATAATTTGTAAGAGGATGCATTGTAATGTGTAGGAGAAGGCACGGATAAACAGAACTTAAGTATCTGAAATTTAACTTGAAAGTAAAAAAACTTAATGAATGTATATTACTATTTGTTTACATGTTTAGGTTAGACCGAAATGCTGTAGCCGTCCTATGTATTCATAAGTGTCTGAGGTCCTTATCTGAAAACAGACGGAAAGGGCCGAAAAGTTGCGATTGGAATTTTACCCTGCCATATTTATTTTAACAAAAGAACACTTGGTTAAATCTATTGTTGTTACAATAATGAAAAGGTCAGAGTTGACCGAAGTACGCCGAAAAACCCCCGCCAATTTTCCTGCTTCACACATTATAGGTCACGTGATCATTTGAGCACAGAAAAGACCAGTTTAGGAGGGAACGTCGCACAGCGAAGATGAAAAAAATTGATTTTGCAGGTGTGTAAATATTGCGTCATTTGATTTTTTCAGGTATGTACAGTACTGGAAGAAGAAGTAAAAGAAGAAAAAGAAGAAGCCTGTTTAGGAGGGAGAGTTGCACGGCGAAGATGGAAGAAATGGCGTGCAGGTGTGTTGATATTTTTATTGTACTTTATTGTGTCATTTGATTTTTTCATTAGCCTATCGTATTGAATGCCTTTGTTATATGACTGTTTATTTTTATTTTGATGATTTGTATACATAATTGCTCCTGATAATTGAGACACCTGGCCGTTTTATTACCCCACCCCCACATGATTTGCTAGTTATCGTGTTGATGAAATATGGTTGAAGTTTAATTTGACGATCTCGATTGGCCAATCTGACCAGCCGCGTGACAGCGCGACATAACATACTTCGGCGTTTTTTGTTTAATTTTTTTATTGTTTATTGACAAACTCTCCCGCCGCGTTCTGATTATTAATACGTGTATTTTCAGCATGTCAAACAGGTTTATTTATAAATATATAAAAGGATGTATGTTTAAAAAAAATGTGTATACAAAATTTGTATGAAAATTGGTATAAAAATTGGATAAAAAAATGTTTTTGGTTGCTCAGTGATATATGTTTAATGCATAATGGGTATTAAATGCAAAAAAAGGAGTGGAAAAATCGTATAGTTTAAATGAAACATGTCAAAGAAGGTTTTTTTTAAATATGTACAAATGTAAAATAATGAGTTTCAAAAAATGTGTATAAGACTGTGTATGAAATGTGTATCAAAAATGGTATAAAGAATGGGTGTATAAAAATGGGTATAAAAATGGGTATAAAAATTATGTATAAAAGATGGGTATAAAAATTGTTTCTAGTCGACAGTTTCTAGTACGAGTGGAAAAAAGTGGTAATTCTATCGGAGAAATTCTATTAAACTTAATTGTTAAAGGTTTTTTTTATAGATATGCAAAAAAATTGTTTAAAAAATGTTTATGAATAATTTGTATGAAATGGGCATCATAAAAGGTATCATAAAACGGTATTCAAATGTATCTGGTCTCTCAGCCTCAGGTTGACTGCTTTAAAAAGCAGGAGAAATCCTGCTAAATATGTCAAAGAATGTTTTTTAAATATATAAAATAGCGAGTTTCAAAAAAAAAAATGTGTATAAAACTTGTGTATAAAAATGGGGGTATCATAAAAAGTAAAAAAAAAATCTGGTCTCTCAGCCACAGTATAATTGGCTGGGTGTCCACTACTCTCAATGTAGAAACATGTATAAAAAATGGTATCATAAAAAGGTATAAAAAAATCTGGTCTCTCAGCCACAGTATAATTGGCTGGGGTCCGTACTCTGAACGTAAAAACATGTACATGTATAAAAAATGGTATCATAAAAAGGTATAAACAAATCTGGTCTCTCAGCCACAGTATAATTGGCTGGGGTCCGTACTCTGAACGTAAAAACATGTACATGTATAAAAAATGGTATCATAAAAAGGTATAAACAAATCTGGTCTCTCAGCCACAGTATAATTGGCTGGGGTCCGTACTCTGAATGTAAAAACATGTACATGTATAAAAAATGGTATCATAAAAAGGTATAAACAAATCTGGTCTCTCAGCCACAGTATAATTGGCTGGGGTCCGTACTCTGAACGTAAAAACATGTACATGTATAAAAAATGGTATAAAAAGCTAGGTATAAACAAATCTGGTCTCTCAGCCACAGTATAATTGGCTGGGGTACGTACTCTGAACGTAAAAACATGTACATGTATAAAAAATGGTATCATAAAAAGGTATAAACAAATCTGGTCTCTCAGCCACAGTATAATTGGCTGGGGTCCGTACTCTGAACGTAAAAACATGTACATGTATAAAAAATGGTATCATAAAAAGCTAGGTATAAACAAATCTGGTCTCTCAGCCACAGTATAATTGGCTGGGGTCCGTACTCTGAACGTAAAAACATGTACATGTATAAAAAATGGTATCATAAAAAGGTATAAACAAATCTGGTCTCTCAGCCACAGTATAATTGGCTGGGGTCCGTACTCTGAACGTAAAAACATGTACATGTATAAAAAATGGGTATCATAAAAAGGTATAAACAAAATCTGGTCTCTCAGCCACAGTATAATTGGCTGGGGTCCGTACTCTGAACGTAAAAACATGTACATGTATAAAAAATGGGTATCATAAAAAGGTATAAAAAAATCTGGTCTCTCAGCCACAGTATAATTGGCTGGGGTCCGTACTCTGAACGTAAAAACATGTACATGTATAAAAAATGGTATCATAAAAAGCTAGGTATAAACAAATCTGGTCTCTCAGCCACAGTATAATTGGCTGGGGTCCGTACTCTGAACGTAAAAACATGTACATGTATAAAAAATGGTATCATAAAAAGCTAGGTATAAACAAATCTGGTCTCTCAGCCACAGTATAATTGGCTGGGGTCCGTACTCTGAACGTAAAAACATGTACATGTATTAAAAATGGTATCATAAAAAGGTATAAACAAATCTGGTCTCTCAGCCACAGTATAATTGGCTGGGGTCCGTACTCTGAACGTAAAAAACATGTACATGTATAAAAAATGGTATCATTAAAAGGTATAAACAAATCTGGTCTCTCAGCCACAGTATAATTGGCTGGGGTCGGTACTCTGAACGTAAAAACATGTACATGTATAAAAAAAGGTATCATAAAAAGGTATAAACAAATCTGGTCTCTCAGCCATAGTTTAATTGGCTGGGGTCTGTACTCTGAACGTAAAAACATGTACATGTATAAAAAATGGTATCATAAAAAGCTAGGTATAAACAAATCTGGTCTCTCAGCCACAGTATAATTGGCTGGGGTCGGTACTCTGAACGTAAAAACATGTACATGTATAAAAAATGGTATCATAAAAAGGTATAAAAAATTTGGTCTCTCAGCCACAGTGTTTAAGGTGTAAAAGAATGTTTTTTCATATGTAAAATTAAGAGTTTCAAAAATACTGTATAAAACTGTGTGAAAATACGGTATGTTTAAAAATGGGTTCTAGTCGGCTAATATTTCTAGTAGGTGTCCAGAAAGTGGTAATAGGAGAAATACGTAAAATAATGTGTTTCAAAAAAATGAGTATTGTAATGCGTATAAAAAATGTGTATAAAAAATGTGTATAAAAATTATTTCTGTTTTTTTATTTTTTTTGCAGTGTTGAGGGATTATGGAGTTTTATAGTATGGAAGTGGCCAGTGGATCATGACTGTAATTGGTAAATATCTTTTGGTAAACAAACAGACACAAATATTTTCATTTTGTGTCTGAAGTGGTGATGCGGAAATTCCTAGATTTTTGCCTTCATATCCTTACTTTACATCATAAATTGTTTTGTCATTTACTTATAAATTGTATTTATTTTCTCCCTCCGATACAAATTTTTTTGTTTTGTTCCCACCCGGCACAAATATTTTTGTTTCGTGCCTGACTAGGCAATGCGGAATTTTCGTGGATTTTTCGTTTCTTTATGGATTTGTAAAAAAAAACTTGTGTATCAAAATAATCTGTATGAATAATTTGTATAAAAAGGGTATTATAAAAGGGTATTAAATTGTATCTGGTTTCTGGTTGGCTGTTTCTCAAACAGGAGAATTTCAGCTAAACTTGTCGAATGTGTTTTTTATAGATTTGTAAAAAAAGTGTGTATTAAAATAATTTGTAATAATAATTTATATGAAAAGGGTTTCATATAAAGAGTATATGTATCTGGTTTCTGGTTGGCTGCTTCAAAGAGGGTAAACAGGAAAAATCCTGTTAAACATGTCAAAGGTTTTTAATAAATAGTAAAAAAAATCAGTTTACAGAAAACTGTATAAAAAAATTTGTATGAAAGTCCTTGTGTGAATAAAGAATATGTATAAAAGTTGTTTCTGGACGGCTGTATGGAGTATGCTCCATAATATTCCCCATGAAATCAAAAGATGATATGAATTGTGTGGTAAAAAAATATCGAAAAGTTATAATTTAAAAAAGGGTATTAGTTTAAAAGTGTGCATCTTGGATATTGGTATAACACCTACTAATTTTGGGTTCTGAGCTCATCATGCAACTTTATGCGATTTCTTCTTTATAGTTAGAAATTTTAAACACAAAGATGTTCAAAGGGTTAACACATATGTTAACATTGGTATGATATGCTATGAATGGTCTTTATAATGTGCAATACCCGGTATGTGGCAGTAATAAAAAATGGTATAAAGAATTTTATAAATATACCGGTATGTCAAAAGAATGTGTTACAAAAATTTGCTTGAAAAATGTGTATCAAAAAAGGGTATAAAATTAAAAATGTTTCTGGTCAGCTCTTAAAGAGCTATATGTACGTTGTGTAAAAGTATGTTCTGGGTATGGAATGTAAAATTTTTTTTTTTAAACTTTAATTTCAATCAATGTGACAGTTTTAAAAAAATGGTATAAATTGTCATGTTGTTGTGTTCATGAAAAATAATAATAGAAGCTATATGTAATAAAAGAAACAATAAAAAGAAAACATATCAAAAACATAAAAGCTATATTATTATAAAAATAATAATTACCTAAAAGTAATAATAATTATAATAATAAACAAATTATTATATTTATAATAATAACATAAAAGTAATAATAAAAAAAATAAATTATAAAAGTAATAATGATTTTTTTTTATAAAAGTAATAATAAAAAAAATAATAATAATAAATCACATACCAACCACATCACAAGATTCGTTAACTGAATGGTGGGAGAAGTGTAGCGCGCTTTAAAAATAATAATACAAAAATAATTATCAAACGTCCATTCAGTCGTGCGTTTATAACGGTTCGACGTATACTATGACTACACTTCTTCCAATGCTGCCTAGTTTTAATAACTAGCATGTCCCAAGCCATGATAAAAGCAGAGGGGAAGAAATGAAGTTAATAGATTTTATAGTGATATCAACAAAAAATGTCTTATCACTGTTCACAATTCAGTCAGTATAATTATTTTAAAATTTTCCCTAAAATAAGATTAAAAGATAGGCAAGTCCATTTAATATACAGCTTGATTTCATTAGTTCTTTCATTAAGCTGTTTTTCACAAGTCCATTTAATATACAGCTCGATTTCATTAGTTCTTTCATTAAGCTGTTTTTCATTTTTTGCTCAGTTACGCCCCTTTTTTCCACAGAAGCTATTACGGTATATATATTCACTTTAACCTTACGCATCCAATTGGCATGTATTTCTAATGGGAAAATAACCTTGACAGAATTTTCTTTATCTCTCCCTTTTAGTTTAAGACATTTTCCTTATTTTCATAAAAAAGCATCATACATATTCACTACAAACTTGAAGAACTTATTTACTATCAAGGGCATGTAGGTGTGTCCGTGGCTGAGTGGTTAAGGTTGTTGACTTTAAACCACTTGTCTCTCAACACTGTAGGTTCGAATCCTGGCAGGAAATCTGAATCTTTTCATGTCAGGTATCCACCAGTAAAGCTGGAAAGTCACCATATGACCTAAACTGTGTCGGTGTGACTTAAAACCAGTAAAAAACAAACACAATCAAGGGCATGTAATTCTGCCAAGCACTTGCAGAATTATGCCCCCTTTTTACTTTGCATTTATCATACTACTCAGCACTGAGTAAAATAAGAGTGTGCTGTTCATTGACAGATCTTGTAATTTTGATAATTTGTCTAATTTATGCCATTTGTACTCTTTTTATTCTCCAATTAGTGAATTTACATTTTTTGTATCTAACATAATTATGTTAACCAATTATTCTATATATACATTGTACTTGTAGGAGATGGGATGGTTCAATGGAAAATGTTGCAGTGTGTGTTGATGTCACAGCATGAACAAGTGAGAAAATTTCTATAATTTACATAAATATATTTATAAGTAACAGGTCAAATAACTGATTTTTCTGTGGCCTTGAAAAATTGGACATATAGCGGTTACTTTTGTCGGCGTAACCCGTTAGGCTTTTCTGGTAAGCACATCTTACTCATATGTTGGATTGATTCCAAACTTGGTATGCATGCTTCTTTCAATGACTCAAAGTGCAGTGCACAAGAATCATTACTCTGCACTTCCTATTTTTAGAGTTATTGCCCTTTGTCCAGGCCATTTCTCCTAAATATGAAGGCTATGGACTTCGTTGAATGATAGATCTCGAGAGAAAGTGCAGCACACTTATACTGGTACTTTGTATTTCATGATATATTTTTGAGTTATTGCCTCATGTAAATTTTCATAATTAAAATGTCCGGGCCAATTCTCCTACTCTTTAAAAGCTATTGAATTGAAACTTCATAGGATGATGTATCTCATTGAGAAGTGCAGTGCACAAGAACTAATGTACGCTGCACTTAATGATTTTAGAGTTGTTGCCCTTTGTTAATTTTGGCGTCCCCTTAGGCTTGTCTGGAGCATAACTTACTATCAGTCAGATTGACACCAAACTTGGTATGCATGCTTCATTCAATGAGCTTAACACTTCTTATTTGTTGAGATATTGCCCTTTGTAAATTTTCATATATGTATTTAAATGTTGCAAAACAGTTACCGGTATATATCAATTTTATTTCAGAATTTCAAAACTTGTAATACTTACATGATACACAACTCATAATGTTTTGTGGAAGGAAAATGATGAAACATCACTTTAAGTGTGCTCTTTAGCTCGACTATTCGATAAGAATAAGTAGAGCTATTGTAGTCACCCGAGCATCTGCGTAACAACTTATGTTAAAGTTTTTGTAATACCTCAAATATTTTCAAAGTTCATTGACATATGGCTTTGAAACTTTGCACACTTGTTCACCATCATGACCTCAACCTGTAGACAGGAGGAGATAACTGTATCAAGCATTTTGACAGAATTGTGCCCCTTTTTCAACTTAGAATTTACATTTAGATTTGCATACCACCACAGATATTTTCATATTCTATTGAAACAAGTTGAAATTTTATACTGTTATTTGAGAGCATAAAAGGACTCTCTTCAAGGCCTATAACTGTAACATGGATTTCAAGAAAAAATTTGTTCTTTTGTTATTAACTATAATATTAAATAAAATTTTACATTATCAAGGCTCTTTTACTATCAAGCATTAAGAATAGTCGAGCGTTGCTGTCCTTCCGACAGCTATTGTTTTAAAAACAATTCTTAAACATGCAGTTGAAATAATTCTTGTAGTTGAAATGATTCTGAGAAATTCTTTTTACAAAAAAAAATAGGATAAAACAGTTTTTTATTTAGAATAGACCCAAGATATTTGGCACTTACCTATATTTGGCTGCTTAAAAACTATGGATGCAAAAAAAGTAGGAAGAATGTTAATCTTTTAAATCTATTACAAGCCATGGCTATTAAGTTTTAAGCTCTTGTAGTTTAATTGTCAAAATGCCTCTTTTGTGTATCACATAAGAGGAGTTCTGAGTTCAAATCTCAGCAGGAGCAGTTATATTAATATGCTAATTCATGGTTTGTAAAATTAAAACAGGGCTGTGAATGTTATGTCTATATCAAAGTCATTGTTTATTTGACATTTATTAAAATCAAGGTTTTGTAAATTTAATAAGATATTTGACAGTATGATTTTTAAAAACTGTATCACCTTAAAATAGTGAAACTACATTTTCTAGTGTGTCTCAAATCATTTTTGTATACATTGCTTGCATTTTGTATACATTGCTTGCATTTTGTATACAGAGTTATAGCTACATTTTTGACATTTGCTATTATAGGAACATCACTTCCGGAACATCACCCACCTCCTGAAAAAAATGTGATAAAATTGATAGAAAGTTGTAAAACTGTATAAAAATATGTCCAAACATCCAAATATAATTAGTTAACCTGATTTACATTTGGGCAATAAATTTTCCTATTTTCAAAATATTTTTTTTAAAATAAGCATGGAGTTCTGTAACAAAAATTTAGCTGTGCATACCACAGGTTTGTCTTGTGAATAAAGGTCAAATTATCATAAAATAATCTCCCTTTGATCAACAAGAACAAAATTACTATCCAGCATTCATTTACTATATATACACCTGGAAATAAATTAAGCACACCCAGCATTTTGCCTCAATTTGGACAAGATGACAATTGAAATTTTTAATTTTATTTGGGCAATGGTACGAACCACCTGTAGTCAACCTGCACCATCTAGAACAAGCTCTGCACCAAGAATGGCAAAATTTACCTCAATATCGCATTAGACGCCTTTCTGGTAGTATGAGGAGAAGGATTGAAGCTACCATCCGGGAACATGGCGGTTACACAAGTTATTAAAAATTTGGCTACATATTGTCATTTTAAGTTATATAATCAACAAAATTTACCAAAAATATTCACCAGTAAATATTTTGTTAACGCTCTAACATCATGCTCATAAACACTTACATTTTTGGTAAAAAGAACCAACACATTTGCTTATGCTTCAATAATTTGGTTAAGAATAAACTAAACTCATAAACTTACTGGTTTATGATTACTATTACTCATAAATTTACTGCTTTATGATTACTAAATTGGTATCATTAGTTATCAAATACTGTTTCATAGCTCAATCAAGTCATCATCTCATGACAGTGCTTTCAATCACATTTAAAATTTCCGGGTAGTGCTACATTTATTATAACTTATTTCCAGGTGTATATAATATACATGTATACACATGAATTTACCTTTCAATTTTGAATGCCTTAGATTTATGAACCTGAGTCAACATTCAACAATATCAATAAACCTTTGAAACTTTCTTTAAACTGATGTAAATCAGTGAACATAAAGTGTTAAGAAATAAATACATTAATTTATTTTCACACAAAAAAAAACCCAGAAAAATACAAACATGATATAGAGGATATTTGTTTAGTTCAGTGTAAGATCAGAATATATTTCACCGAGTGAGCACCAAAAGGTATATTTCACGAGTGGCGCAGCCACGAGTGAAATATGAACTTTTGGTGTTCACAAGGTGAAATATATTTCGATCTTACACTAAACTAAACAAATTTTCTTTTTATTATATGCAAAGAAACGTTTTAAAAAGACATTAAACATAATACTGAATGAAAAGCGCGCCAAATAATAATACAACGTGACGTCATTTACAACGTCACGTCATTAAGTTGGTACCCAGTACTGTGCACGCTGGTATTTCACTGAAACAACGTAAGGGGCTTAAATTCAAAACAGTGAAATTATCAAAGTGGTAATTTCACTGTTTCAAGCAGTGAAATTACCAGTTTTATATCACTGATATATTTCTATAAACCACCGAAAAGCATGTAATAAAACAATTTTCCTGATTTTGCCCTCAAATTCTGAATAGTGTTATTATATTTCCCATTATACATGTAAATGTATGAATTAAGAAATACTGATTTTATGAAAGAATAATTATAGTCTGCATATATATGCTGTCCGTCACTTCCAATTTTATTCTTATTAACCAATTGATAATGATATGTCACAGCCTGACAGGGGCTCAAACACCTAGCTAACCCTTGGAACACTGTTCTTCGAAAGGAGGCCGGTATTTTACCCCTATCAATTAGGAGAAAGTCACAAACTCTTATTATTAAACCAGGGTTCGAGTCTTAAGTGCAGACAATATTAACCTGATGTTCGGGAATACAAGGGAAATTACAACATTGTTTTACATTTTATAACCTTTAATTTTATTTGCAATAGTAGTGCCATTTAAGCTCTTAAATTGTTTATTTAGATATAATTTTTGTAAAGATCCCAGTAGTACCTATAGTATTAAAAGTCGTGACAGGTCTTTAAAGTAACATGCATTTCCTATTCCTTTCTGACATTAAACTGAAGATATTATCAAAACTCTATTTATTGCAATGTTTCACCATCCTATATCTATCTATCACTTAAAACAGGTGCTTATGGGGACCATGTTTGTTTACTTTAGTCCTTTTTTTTACTTTTTGACACCTGTTTATTTCATATAATTTGTAAGTTGTATCTCTAATAACCTAAACTATAGAAGAGCCAAACTAATCTATAGATATTCCCTATAAATTAAATCAATAAGGATCATGTTTTTACTTACATAACCAAATTCATTAAGATTCTCCTAAAAATAGAAAATATTTAGTGAAATAACCCTAATTTAATAAGATTAGGCTTAATAAATCCCAAAAATAACGAAAACAGTTATAAAAATCCATACAATTGTATGATAATTATTAACAAACATCTTTAAGGGTCCAAACCAAAAAATCCCTATGAAATTCTATGAACTTGTATAAAAGTTACAATGATTATCCTATATAGCCTAACCCTTTCACTGCCAGAGGGTTATTGTTTTATTGATCACCTATTTGCCAGAGGGTTTTCTAAGAAATTAATATATTATTAATTAATGTAATTATTATTATATGTTATTAGTATTATAATAATTATATATATTTCCAAATCTGTGAGTATAACAATTATTATTGTCGATGGTATAATTTTCTTTATATTTATTATTATTTTTATTATTATTATTATTAATTTAGTATTATTACTATTATTATTATAGAAACGGCTTAAGCCGTCCATATGGCAAATACGCCGAAAATAACAGGGACGGCTTAAGCCGTCCCTATGGCAGTGAAGCTTAAGCCGTCCCTATGGCAGTGAAAGGGCTAACAATTTCAAGATAAGAAGTCAATCCAACAATAAATGAGGTAATTTTACCCTAATTTAACTTCTCCTACAAGAAAAGGTCTATAGTTTATTAATTTCATATAATAATATCTATTAACAACAATATTTAACTGACTTGGAGAAGAAACCCCATCAAATTCCATCGGAAACTAAATAAGTTATGACATAATCAATTATAATGGCCATTTACAGTCCAAGGGAGAGAACTGTGAAAATGGACCTCGCACAGATTTTTCAGCATGCAAATTAAATTAACTGAATAAGTAGTTCTATACACACAAGATATTTCCAATATAATTGAATACAACGTATTGAGAGTTTAAAAGAGTTAATCTAACCAATTGCAACATAAGATTCTTTAATAATATAGGAAAAAAAGAAACTTTTATAGCCAATAAATGAAAATGCCACTTAATAGCAGGAGTTATCTGCTCTCCCCTTTATAACAAATACATATATGACTTATATGACACTATGATATGTTTTTAACTTAGTTTGTGTAAATATTATCATATGAAAAGTGCTGTGATAGGTCTACAATGTTAAAAATTCTAGAAAATGTCCTGAAACTATTTTATTTAATGATTATTCACTCCTTAAATAACACTTATAACATGTCAGAAGAGAAATTTAACATTATATGATAAATGTTGGACCCTGATATAAATTATTTGTTTACCTGGGTGCCAGACCATACTTTAAACCTTAAATATTTGAGCCGCGTCATGATAAAACCAACATAGAGTGTTTGTGACCAGCATGGATCCAGACAAGCCTGCGCATATCCGCGCAATCCGATCAGGATCCATGCTGTTCGCTATCAGTATCTCTACTTGTTATAGGGTTTGTAAGGGAACAGCATGGATCCTGATCAGACTGAACGGATGCGCAGGCTTGTCTGGATCCATGCTGGTCGCAAACACTCGATGTTGGTTTTGTCATGACGCGGCTCATATATTAATAATCTTATTATTTTCTATATATCTCAATAAACTAGGTAATTTATAGTCGTTTTACTCCCTACAGTACGCGCCTCCTCCATGAAAAATAATAAGTTTAATATGTTTAATCTTCTTTTACTTTAAAAAAACTTAATAAGAAATTGTTAGTATTGTTTATTTAAGCCTTTTGATATATTAAAGACATGTTCAGATATAAATGTTCAGATATAGATAACATGTTGTACTTTATGTAGTTGTACAAATATATGTATGTGTATGGCAATCTAATGCTAAATATCATAGTTTGGGGACCTTTCTGTTGAAAAAGTGTCAGAGTTAAATCGTATACATATGCATGCACAGTGCGGTAACTGGAGTGCAGGTATCAGTTACCCGCACTCCAGATAATGCCTGTTGATTGGTTCATTTTTGCTGGGGTTTACTTATTGTGACGGCATAGAAAGGGAAAGGGGCAGAAATATCATATTTAAATGCTCGTTCATTGGTTAATTTTTTCTGGGGTTTCATATTATGACAACAGGGAACGTGCTGTCATGTTTGACTATGATACAAAAGAGAAAGAACACCAAAACACTCGGCAATCTGATTTATACTCGGGGGCTACGCCCCCTCGTACAAATCAGATAGCCTCGTGTTTCGGTGCTCTTTCTATTACTTAATTAATATTAGTTAATAGGAGATAGACACCAAGAATTCGAGATTTGTGCAAAAAAACAGATACGTTACCATTTTTCCAATTGCTTTCAGAGTCTAGACATTTATTATCATTCTTTCAACAATATAGCACCAGTATACATTACAAAATATTATGCATCAATATGCATTTAAAAAAAATCCACGTCGAACTGAAGCTGATGAAAATGTTACTTATTAATCAGACTTGTTTATTCCAAATACATGATTTACTTATAAAAGCATTTTAGGTCAATAAAAATACTGATGTTCCATACTTATCTATCGACACAATGTTGCTCGGATTTACTTAACAGTATAAATTTATTCCGCTTAGTGGAAACGAATATTAAATCATAATTACGTATCTGTTTCACCGTTCTACTATGAACAAAATTATGAAAAACCCTGAACACGTAGATAGATATTCATAAAGTTTTTTTAAACAACTGACCGATAAATAATATGTCTGAACCAGTGCTTTTAATTTTAAATAGAACACACAAAATTTTTTCCAGTTTTTTTTAGGTTTTATTGTTTTCTGACTGTAGCTTCAAATAGTCAAATAACATTGTGACTTTAACAAGAACATTTAAATAAAGACACCCATCTATTAGAATATGTAACAGCTAGATTAATGTGAATGTTTCATAGTGTGAATTGACATTCTGTATTGCGTTTGTCTTTTTGGTTCATCAGTTGTTCAATTGTCTTTATATACTGGTACAATCTCGATCCTTGATTGTGTCATACTTGGTGATATGAGTAACTTACATGTATATGCTTATCTACATTTAACAAAATTATATCAGAAACAATGGTACCGCTTAAAGAAAACCAACTTAGTATTATAATCAATCCATATAAAGGTGCACCTCCAAGATTTTGATCTATATCCAAATTAGTCCATTCCTACCATAGATAGACTATCTTGATACGACGTTGACTAAAATTTGGAAACTAACGGGCATTCATTGAAAAATACTTTAATATGTTGTTGTTTTTTTCATGACGTTACAGTGCTGTTATATATTGCTTAACCATATATTATTTATTTATACCAAAGTTTTGTTGAAGATTTAGTTATATACATTAAACATTGCTCAGACCTTTTTCTCAACAGATACGTTATTATGATAAACAGGTACGTTACCAGAAGTTATACAGTCCTCTACATTTTATTTTTAATACAAATTTTGCAAACCAAAAAGATATCAACATATATTTATTCCAGGAAATAAAACAGTAAATCTTTATATGTTTCTTTCCTGTTTTTCAACATTTTATTTTCTAGAAAACTCAACTAATCCTTGAATTTCAAATTCCTGATTCACATTTTCAGTTTTCCAATAAAATCGAGATCAATGCATCATTTATCGGCTACACGTACGTAACATGCTGTGATTTTTAACATGAAAAACCATTTCAAAACTGAGCAAAATCGCCACTTAAGATTCAAACAATAAATAATGGTAACGTATCTGTTGGTAACGTATCTGTTGGTCAAAAATCTAAAATGTATCAGATTACACATATGTTTGCCAAATAGATCAAATATTAGGTTTTATAAAGCATATATTTGAATAATGCATAAATGCGATCCTACTTTTAAGTGCCATGGTGATAGTAAATGTTTCTCAGTGGGATATCATGGTAACGTATCTGTTTTCACTTTAAAGTATAATCCAAATTGCCTCATCAGAGTCATTGTGGTTCTAGCATGTATATTGTAGTCAAAAATTATTTTTGAATTATGAAATATGATAAAACTTGAGTTCAATAGCAAACTATTAATATGTTACAAGTTCATAAATTACTCTTACTCAGGTTTACCTTAAGTGTGGTAAAATATATGAGAGACATTTTTGGTAAGATGCTCCCCCCGAGAAAATTTTTGGAAGTGATATCCTGGTATTTCGTGACTATCTAGAGGCTATATTGACAACATATTGGTGATGATTTAAAACTCTTTTTATTAAATTTAAAATATGTAAAATGAACAAGTACATTATATATACCATAAAACTTTTTCTAATATTTATAATTGATTTTTTTTTGCAGCACAAATTTGTTATTTTGCGACTTTCAAACAGATGTTATAGCAACAAATCTCCCGTGTTCAGTAAAATTTTAAACTAAAAAAAGCAACAAACAAACAAACCAACAAACAAAATCAAAGCACAGAAGGCGCTGAATTTGTTTGGGTCTCAGAATGTCAGAAAGGTGAAGGTTGTGAGATTATAAACCAATTTGTTTTTGTATAGTGCCACCAATGCTTTCCAGTGTTTTGGCTATAAGACTAATTGCAACACTGATAGTCAATTCAACTGTAGTAAATTGGCTATAAGACAATTGGTGGAATTGCAATTTCTGTAAAATATTTTAACACTGATAGTCAATTCAATGTTTAGAAGAGGTAAGAAAAAGAAACAAGTCTTTAATTTTAATCAAACTTTGTTTTCTTTCGAAAAGTATTTTAATTTTACAAAAATGGGTTTAAAAAAATTTAAACACAGTTTTTTTTCGCCCTTTTTCTTTGGGCAAAATTTTGCCCCCTAAAAAAACGGGTTTTTCCAAAATATTACAAAAATTTTAAAAACGAATTTTAAAAATTTTAAATTCCCTCAAATAAAATTTTTAAAATTGTTTTTCCTTTCCCAAAAGCCGGTACCGGAAAATAAAATTTACGGCCCCGAATTGCCAAAAAAATTTGTTAAATCATACGGGGGTTAAAAACGTTTTAAAGGGTTTTGAAAAATTTTTTTTTCTTTAGACATTGTTTAAAACCTTTAGTTTGGAGTTTTCTTTTCGTATGGGTTAAAGACGGCCGCTGGGGGTTTTTAAAAGTTTAATTTGAAACATTTTTGGGGTTAGGGGACAACATTTCTTCCCAGTCCCTTTTTTTGCCCTTTTTTGAGTGCAACAGACCATCCCCCAAAGTAGCAAGCCAAGATTTCTTAAAGACTTTACGTAAAACTTTTATGAGACCGGTAGTTGCCACAAACTTACCTACGCTTTTACGAATTAATATGCAACAAATTGTCCAATACTGAAATAAACTAAAAAGATTTGGGTCACATACATGCGACAACCGCTGCCAGGTTAAAGCCAACAGTCAGGGTGGGCATACGATATCAGTGTAATTTTCAATTGATTTTATTTTGAGACATTGGGGCTTATAAACGCACTATCACATTTATCGGGCATGTTTTATCTTATGGTATCTAATTAATAAATGTAATATCATATCATATGTATCCTCAGCTGTATTTATTAAAAAAATTCATGCACGTCTCGTTCCAAACTGAAACACATATTAGAACATTTATACATGCACACTTATAAGATTTATTTATTGTATTGTATTGTATTGTATTGTATTGTATTGTATTGTATTGTATTGTAAATGGTAAATTAGTTGTGGAATATTAATTTTAGTACTAGCAAATTTTAATTCCACGCTTTTCGGTGAAAAAAAAACAAGAATTTTGGAGTACATTCAATTAATTATAAAATGGGAGGTTCTTTGGAGAAGAATTTGTGAGAACTAGCTAGTATTTGTCCCTAAATAAATAATTTCTGAAAACTTTATAACTTTTTCTTAGATTATTTAGTTAAATGGGGTATGATTATTCATTCATGTTTTTAGAATGTGTGTTTTTTTGGTTTTTTTTCTCTATTTCATGATATTTAAACCTCATATCAATTTTGTTGTTGTTGTTGTTTTTTCTCTTTTTTTCTCTCATAATATTGTCATCTAAAAACTTTAATATCAATATATATATATAGAAACAAACTGTAAATATTGCTCTGATGATGCGCAAATAACATATATTTTCTTGTTTCTTCGCCTAACACTTAATTACGTAAAACAAGTTTTTGTATCTTTATAAGGAACTTTTTGTTATTTAAACTTGCCTGGGAAGGGCCTTCATTAATGTTGGTAAAACTTGTGGCCCAACCCATTTGCTTCAAACTGTTAACATACATGTTTTCCTTTATCCGTATTTATTGTATTCTGTTGGTTTTTAAATTTGGTAATTTTTTTATGAAACAGGGAACATTTTTTTAAAAGCAAAAAATATAAAATTAAAGATCAATAAAAAAATTCATTAAAAAGCAAATTTAAAAAATTTTACTTTATCTAGGGGTTTTTATTTTTATTTTTTTTAAAAAAAACATTTTGTTAAATTTTTGCATTTTATTTCTAAGATTTTTATTTTTAATTTAAGATTTATGTTTTCCCCCTTTTATACGAAATGCCAAAAAGCTAAAACCGGATATTAAAATAGTGATTTTTCAATTTAAAGTTTATTTTTGAAAAAAATTTTCCTTGCTTTGGTTTTGTTTCCCTTTCCCCCAAAATGTTTTTTTAAGTAGATGTTTAGAAATTTATTCAAAAAAAAACCCCAAATTTAAAATTTTCTCAAAAAATGACGAAATTTATTTTTTCTGGTTCTATTTTAGAAAAATTTTTTCATGCGGGAACAATTTTAAAATGTTGAGATGCTTATTAATTTTGAAATGGAATGGAATTTTAGTATTCAAGAAACTTCATTTTTCAGTTCCAGAAACCACAGGCGGCAGTATCAGTGTTTTGGGACACCCCACCCCAATCAGAATTTTAAAAATTGGCAACGGACAAGTCAAAAAAATTACCGTTGAAATAGAAAAAAATCGATAGAATATTGATATTCATTGGACTTGAATTAAGTAAGCTGTGGAATTCAAGTTCTTTTTAATGATATAAATGAATGATGCAGCGAAATCCCGCCGGAATGCGCCTCATTCGCCGAAACGACGATTTCCCGTGTTCCACATTGTTTGGCAAATGGACATATAGTAGGCTTTACACCTTTCTATAACTATTAATTTTGATAGTGGAAATTTTTTTTTTTTTTTTATATAATATCATCGGTGGTTTTTGTATTTTGGTACCTTATTAGTAAGCCTTAGAGTGTTGAATTTTTTCAGGGTTGTAGTAGGGGTCCAGGGGCAGATAGGGGTGGGGTGTCCAAACACTGATACTGCCGCCTGTGTTCCAGAATTGATAAAATGTCGTGGTTTACTAAGAATGAGTGATAACTTGTCATTAAGTAACAAAATGTAAACAAAGAAGTACGTATTAAAATTGTCTTCCATGCTACTCAATCATTGTAATAGTGTTGAAATGATCAAAAGATGTTCCAGCTAAATTAGCAAAGTTTAAGAAACTATAACAGGACACCTGTGACGAAAACTAATTGTGCTTTTAATTTTGTTCTGTTTTTTGAAATATGGCAATACTAATTACAGTCTTCCCGTTACAGTTGTAAGCGGTACAACCATAGACAGCTTCAAGGCGGAATTACTACCACTCACTCTCCGATAGACTGTCAGGTGTTAAATTACCTTTTTACCAGCACTATACATAGAACTTTGTACATATATAGACACTTCTTACACCGCGCTGCGCTAGTAAGAGTATACGCCGGAAGGTGTCTGTACTATATTGGAAGAAGAAGAATTAATAGTCATTCGGATGAAACATTAAAATTGTGTTCCGAGTATCATCGAGTTCCATGTATCATCGGAAGGTTAACTTAGTGTATGTAATACACCAAAATCGCACCAGGGCAACCACTGTTGCATACAATGCCCATTAAACGAAAAATGACCACATTGTGTCCAGGATGTATGCTGGGTACCGTACGCGACGAAAAAAAGCAAAAAGTAGTACCCTGCATCCTAACAATTAGCCGTGTAACACTATATTTGCCGCTAAATAAACCTCTCGTGCGCAATAATATAAATTTTCGGTACAAAACATAGATCGGTAACAATTTACTAATTATACCTGGAACACAATTGTCTTAAACATTTGAACTATAAATTTTAGTTCAATATATAAAATTTTATATTTTTATTAACAATATATTTGTTATTACATTAATTTGAAATGTTGTTAATATTATTGAACGAACTACTTTCAAGATGGTAGACAAATAATTGTCAAAAGGAAGTAAGTTGGAAATATAGTGTTTTCGGCTGATTCTTGCTGAAACTAATGTATATACAAGTCCAGAAAGGTAAAAATAATAATAAACTTGATATTGATTTCATCATTGATGTGATATTTTATCTTATTTTGTTTGACATTTGTGTCCGTTTCAGTGGAATTAGCATGCATGACTCATCATCGAACAAAAATAAAAGATTTTTTGTGGTCCAGTCAACTTCCGCTTATGTTGTTATTTTCAAAATGATATGCGAAAAGATATGCATTTATAGTAAAAAGTAAGGTATACTTTATACATATAATATGTATTAAACAAGCTCTAGGGTCAGAGTTTAGCATTTTTAAGTGCTAAAAAAAGGCACTAGTTAGCTGAGTAGGATCATAGGATGGTACCCTTAGTACAAGGTACTTGATTATTACTACTATTTAAAATGACAGACTTTAGAAATAATTTATTGTACTAATAATATGAAGAGCTGTCATCGATAGCAGTCAAGTCAATATTTATTCATTGGCAGATCAGTGTTATGCCTAAGTCACAAATGAGTCAATGACATATAAAATCAAATCAAAATTTATTTATTGTTGGTATATATATATATGTAACATTTCACAAAACATAAGCTATTTATAGCTTCTGACCGACACACATGCATGTAAACATAAAACTCATAAAAGAAGCACATTATGCAATGTAATCTTTGAAAGACAAATGGTTAAAACAAGTTAAATTAATCGTAATACTTTAATGTGGGATGTCACATGTTTCGAGTGCTATACATGTAGTTCTGATTCTTCTTAATTTTAAATTTGGTAGCTTAGATTGTATTTAAAGTGAGTCATAGTCTGATTGATAGTCATCATAAATGAATCTTAATGCTCTTTCTTGAATTTTCTATAGTTTTTTGGTGTCCTTTTCTCCGCAGCAGTGCCAGGTGAGAGGGCAGAAATTAAAGTTTGATAGGTTAAATGAGTAATATATGTTTAATTTCCCTAATTTTCATAATTATTTACCTATTCTCTTTAGCACGTTGAGTTGTTTTGAGGCTCTTTTACAAATGTCAAAAATATGTTTATCAAATTTGAGTTTAAAGTCAAAAGTTACCCCTAGTAGTTTAACAGATTCAGCATACATGCCATAACGTCCAGGATGTCCGGGAAAGTCCCTGAAATAAGGTGTCTGTTCTGGAGGTGTCCCGGAGATGATTTATGTCACGGTAAAAAAAAAAATCTAAAATAATGAACTTTGAATCAAGAAATTTTACATTTTTATATAATTTTATTGTCAAGTTTTTATAAACTAGTCGTAGAACACTAATAACTAACGATTATTCCCTTACATCATTGCAATGGTGACGCTAATCATTTGATTTGTATATCTATGTGCCCCTACCAACTAACAATTATCGGCAATAACTTTGATCAATTTAAAGATTAATTGTTTACCCCCTTTGGCTTCCTGGGCGAAGGTGTCATACACTGTAATTAACAACTGGCCGGTATAAATTTAATCCGCCTGCAGGCAATTATTAGTGGTCAAACACTGAAAATTACCGCTAAATATGAGGTGATGAAATCTACAAGATTCAGTGATAGTTTCAGGTAAACGACATGGCTAATTGTCCTTAGTTTACATAGCTTTATTCTAGGCCATCCATATTGTTTGCAGTAACCCGACCCAGAATTTTCAAGGTGGGTAGGTAGGTCGATTTTTTTATTTTTTTTTATTAAATTGTACTCCCAAATAAACATGGAATTTCAAAATGCTGGACAATATATGCTTTGATAATCTGGTAACAATTAATAAATTGATAACTGAATTCTAATTTAAATAGTAGATAATATAATGCAACATTAAAAGAAACACATTGATAACTTTGTTCTTTTAAGTCATACTAATACATGTATACTCACACTGCAACTTGATATACATTGTACATGATGGACAATTATCTTAAATCCATTTAAGTTACATTAAAGCAGCGGCATTAAAAGGAACATATTAACTGTGATGTCATTGTTTAGTCAAATCAATGATTATTAATCATGAAATAATTTCCCTGTCTATTATACTGTTTTCTATATTTTTATTATGTTCTTGTATAACCTTTGGTGTTGATCAAGTTGTAAAGAATGCTATATAAGGGAAAAAAAATCGCTGAAAACAAAATCTTTAGTATTCCGAAGATGTGGTGACTTGGCCCATTTATAATGCTGTTTTGATTCAGGGCTTCCATTAATGGAAGTTTTGGAGTTATTTACTCCTTGATTTTGGCTTGTCACTCCCAAAATGTAATGCTTTTCCTTCTTTACCTATATAATGTGACTTCTAATGATTGTTAGACATTTTGCATTCTCTGACTTCCAAATTTTGGGACTTTATGGAAGCCCTGTTTTTGATTTACAATTTCCAAGATCTTTTTTTCAAACAACTGTTGTTGTTTTTTATTAGCTCACCTGTCACAAAGTGACAGGGTGAGCTTTTGTGATCGCTTTTCGTCCGGCGTCCGTCCGTCTGTCCGGCGTCCGTCCGTAAACTTTTGCTTTAAATGACATCTCCTCATAAACCACTGAGCCAATTTCATCCAAACTTCACAGGAATGTTCCTTTGGTGGTCACCTTTAAAAATTGTTCAAAGAATTTAATTCCATGCAGAACTCTGGTTGCCATGGCAACCGAAAGAAAAATCTTTAAATATCTTCTGTTAAACAACCCTAAGAGCTAGAGCTTAAATATTTGGCATGAAACATCTTCTAGTGAGTGTCTACCAAGTTTGTTGAAATAAAAGCCCTGGGGTCAAAATTGGCCCCGCCCCGGGGGGTCATTGATTTTCCCTATATGCATATAGTAAAAACTTAAAAAATCTTCTTTTAAAGAACCCAAAGAGCTAGAGCTAAGATATTTGGCATGAAACATCTTCTAGTGAGTGTCTACCAAGTTTGTTCAAATAAAAGCCCTGGGGTCAAAATTGGCCCCGCCCCAGGGGTCATTGATTTTCCCTATATGCATATAGTAAAAACTTAAAAAATCTTATTTTAAAGAACCGTAAGAGCTAGAGCTTAGATATTAAGCATGAAACATCTTCTAGTGAATGTCTACCAAGTTTGTTCAAATAAAAGCCCTGGGGTCAAAATTGGCCCCGCCCCAGGGGGTCATTGATTTTCCCTATATGCATATAGTAAAAACTTAAAAAATCTTCTTTTAAAGAACCCAAAGAGCTAGAGCTAAGATATTAAGCATGAAACATCTTCTAGTGAGTGTCTACCAAGTTTGTTCAAATAAAAGCCCTGGGGTCAAAATTGGCCCGCCCCGGGGGGTCATTGATTTTCCCTATATGCATATCGTAAAAACTTAAAAATCTTCTTTTAAAGAACCATAAGAGCTAGAGCTTAGATATTTGGCATGAAACATCTTCTAGTGAATGTCTACCAAGTTTGTCCAAATAAAAGCCCTGGGGTCAAAATTGACCCCGCCCCGGGGGTCATTGATTTTCCGTATATGCATATAGTAAAAAGTTAAAAAATCTTCTTTTAAAGAACCCAAAGAGCTAGAGCTAAGATATTTAGCATAAAACATCTTCTAATGAGTGTCTACCAAGTTTGTTCAAATAAAAGCCCTGGGGTCAAAATTGGCCCCGCCCCAGGGGGGTCATTGATTTTCCCTATATGCATATAGTAAAAACTTAAAAAATCTTCTTTTAAAGAACTCAATAAGCTAGAGCTAAGATATTTAGCATTAAACATGTTCTAATGGGTGTCTACCAAGTATGTTCAAATAAAAGCCCTGGGGTCAAAACTGGCCCCGCCCGGGGGGGGGGGGTCATTGATTTTCCTTATATGTGTATAGCAAAAACTTAAAAATCTTCTTTTTAAAAAACCCAAATAGCTACAGTTTAGATATTAAGCATGAAACATCTTTAAGTAAATATCTACAAAGTTTGTTCAAATAAAAGCCCGGGGGTCAAAACTGGCCCTGCCCCAGGGGTGTCATTGTTTTTAACTATATGTGTATAGTTAAAACTTTAAAAATCTTCTTTTAAAAAACCCAATGAGCTAGAACTTAGATGTTTAGCATGAAACATCTTCTTATGGGTGTCAAGTCTGTTCAAATAAACAAATAAAAGCCCTTGGGTAAAAATTGGCCCGGGGGTGGGGGGGGGGCCTATATACAGGTGAGCGACCTCAGGGCCATCATGGCCCTCTTGTTTCAGTACATGTACTTCATTCTTAATAATTCTAGTAAAATACTTTGATAAAAACTTACTCTTCTCAATTTAAATGTTCACGAGAATGTTGGCCCTCCCCTTTTTGAAACACCCCTATTTTCCCCAAAATTTGACAGAATAAAATCCAAAGTTATCTGATATCAAATTTTTTCGACTTTTTGTTCAAGTTTACATGTAACATAAAATTCAGTGTGCATCTTTAATGCAGCTGTTTTTACCTGTGATTTCTTATCAATTTAAATGTTCCTAGAGTTTTTAGTAGATATATATATAAAACTGGTTAAAGATATAAACTTTTTACTAAATCATCTCCATTTTGTAAAAAAAATGTCATGAAAAATTATGAATCAGAATGTAGATATCTTTAAGTTTGTTAATGCTAGTACTAGTATTAGATGAAATGTTTAATGTATTTTTTAAGGATATTATCTGGCATAAAAAAGTACCATATTGTTATAATGCCACTTTCCTGTCCATGACTGTAACTGTGTATGTGGTCTTATGGTACCATGTTCTCCTTGTGTAGTTTAAATACCTTTGTGGGTCATATCAAAGAACTTTGATAATTATTAAACTGGTGGCAGCAATGATAGTGATTGTAGAGGCCCTTGATCAGGATTTTATGTCAGGTTATGCCACAAATTATTAATTTGGCAAGTATTAACTAAGTTTCAAAATCTTTCACTTAAATGCTTGATAGGGGGCATCTGTGGTTGAGTGGGTTCAGGTTGTTGACTTCAAGCCACTTGGCTTAATTATTAATACATGTACATGTATGTATTGTGAGGAAGCTATCCAGCTAGCTTACAGAATGTTTTACTCAGGTGCCATTGTGTGTGCCTAAAATAATGCACGGAAGGGCACCTGAGGTTTTCCTTCACCAGTAAAAGCTGGAATGTTGCCGTATGACATATGTATTTCCAACCAAAGAAAAAAAAAACAAAACAACTTATATCATTTGCAAGTTGAAATATCTTCAGTTACATGTTTTTTACATACTCAAAGTCTTGTTCAACTGATTAGTATGTCATCAGGGGGATTATGCCTGCTCCTTGGCAAGTGCTCAATTCAAACTGCAGCATGACTCCATAACCCCAGATGGTCACTAACTAATACATGTCTTCCTGCAGGCACTTGTTGCTCAGCATTTAAATTAAGTATTGGTGAGTGTGTCCAAAGCCATGATGTTTGTTCTTAGGTCTGAAATAATGTATTGAGGGGCAGACTTCGTTAAAGCCCTCCATCAAAGCCTGAAAGACATCATATGATTGTAACAGTGTGTTAATGATCTAAAACCATTATTTCCTTCCAACTCTTCTCCTATGAAATATCCATTTATATTAATTTATAGCAATGAAAAAAAAACAAACAAAAAAAAAACATCTGAAATGTACGTTCTAAAGAAGCACTACTGTTTGTCTTAAAACGCCTTTATTATATTTGTATATTAAGTAGTAGTTTGCTTTCCATTTTTCATAATCAAGTTGAGTTTTGTTTACCCAATGTAAATTACATGTGCATGATAATCATTTGCCACAGAATTTCATAACTTTCTTGGTCATTAATCTTAATGCAGTATAAGAAATAGCTAGGGTAAAATACAAACAACAACCTCCTACATCTCCATCCACCTGTTAAACATAGACATGCTGCATGTAGCTTGTACTGTAATCATATTTTCACGTTTCTGTTAAAATAATATTAAAGATGATGATTTGTGTTCAACCCATGTAAATTGAATGATTATACAGCTCGAAATGAATGTTGTGGCAATTAAACAATTAAGTAGCGTCAGGAAATAGAGCAATTATTGCAATTATTGCAAATAGAACACCAATATTATATAAGCATTTCTATATGTTTTAGGCCACTTATGATTCGGATAGTCATATTGATATTTTGTTTACCCCCATGAAAATTATATAGAGTCATTTACAGGTACACTAGGTGTACATGACTCTGTATGTTTAAAAAAAAAAGGTAAATGAAGTTTTTATTTCAACAATGCCCTAAACTTCCTCCTATGAATTACTGAGTTACAACATTGCTGCTTTGGTGTATATAGAAAAGCTGATTATGACTTGTCTCTGTTGTAGAGTTGTTTCGGCTAGTTTTCATTTTATATTCCACATAGTTGCCCTCTAGTATAATAGTGTTGTTACTGGCAGACTCACTGTTTTTCTGAAACCATCAGGTGGTCCAAGTGAGAGAGAGAGAGATGGGGAGAGAGAGAGAGAGAAAAAAGATAACACATTTACATTCCTTGATGCAAAAATACTTGAGTGTTTGATTAAATCTAGCAATGTTTTGGCTGTTTCAGCCTGGCAATCTGATAAATGAGATGTACAGCTTCTTTTGACTTGGAAATGTTTTAGTTTATAAAGAAGTGTTGGGAAACACACAGCTGTTTTATTTTTAGAGAATTAAGTCATCAGCTGGGATATTTGCTTTGATGAATTTCTTGTTGATTAAAGAATGAAAATTTGTTAGTGTGTGTTGTCGATTCTAGGACAATGGTTCTTATAATTGTGTGGGATAAATGGAAAGTTTAACTTATGTCAGCAAGATTGTGCAGTGGTATTATATTGTATTGTTGGATTACGTAACTAAAAAAAGTGACTCATCTTTATACTGTTGTGCTTTTAATTGGAATTGTTTAATTTTCTGTATATTAAAGAGACTATAAATTTTCATGTATAATCATGGAATGAAATATAAAATTTCATTGTTCAAAGATTAAAAATTGAAAAAAATTTTGTGTCCATTGAATGATTGGTGTTTATAACAGAATTGTTTGTTTGGCTTTATAAAATAAAGACATATAGATTCCATACATAATTATATATCCATACAGATTACAATATTATGATGATTACTTTAATTATGTAAGTGCAGTGTTAAGTTTCGAAAACTCAATGCCTGTACTGGAATATGAAATATGTGAATTTATTTTAATTGGATATAAGAAAAATGTTTGTATCATACTCGTAGAAGGACTAATATCTTTTCTTGTTGTATTAGCGATACACAAACATTCTCAATGGCTCTTCTGAAAACACCATTGTCTCCGAAATTGGACAAAATTGGCGTTAAGTTCCATCTTCCACAGAGTCAACAAACTGCACTCATACCTCAGGTGATCTGGGTTTTTTTATAACAAATCTTATATTTATATATCATAATTGCTTGAAATTTGTTTGAGCCTCTTTTATTGAAAAAGAAACTCATAGCTGAAATATATGAGCCGCGTCACGACAAAACCAATGTTATGCGTTTGCGACCAGCATGGATCTGTGCAGTCTGATCAGGATCCATGCTGGTCGGTATCAGTTTCTCTACTTGTAATAGAGTTGGTAAGCGAACAGTATTGATCCTGATCAGACTGCGTGGATGCGCAGGCTGGTCTGGATCCATGCTGGTCGCTAACGCATAACGTTGCTTTTGTCGTGACACGGCTCAATTATATCATTTTGAATAAAATTTTCATTTTGAATAAAATTGGTAATATTTACAGTTACAGTTAAGTCTTTCAGTTCTACAGTGGTAAGTCATTTCTTAAACACTTAAATTAAATAATATTTAATAGGTAATTGATGTAACCTTCAGTAAAAGCCATGCATGATTTGAATCAACCACCTGTGCCTACCCATTAGGCATAATTATGATTTATATATTCAATTAAATTTGTAATGTGAAATTAAAAATAATTACACTAAGGTTAATGCCCACTTGTGATATATGTTTTACAACTGTAATATTGTGCCAAGTCCAAAAGTTGTTGGTTATTGGGTCTGTTTAATAGGATGTTTGATGCAATCGGCTCTGTTTCTAACAATCCAATGACCCATGACTGTGAATGTATAGTATAAATTATGAACTACAGAGTAGCAATGAACTAATATGATGGACTAAAACTATGAAATAGGACATTATCATGAACTTTCAGTATTTAAGTAAATGTCTAAATATTGTAAATGACTGTACATATCTTACATGTTTACTTATAATATTTAGTTGATTCAATAGTGGTCAAACAATAATAATGATGCACTTTTTTTGTGTGCTTAAACATGTGCTGAAGCTGAAGGGCGCATTTAAAGCATGTACGACTGGGCGAGGGATTTAATAAGATTTCGTGTGAGTGTTTCTGCAGGTATTAACTAATCAAACTAATCTGGAGTTTCATATCCAAAGGCTTAATATTGATTTGACTATAAGAATTGCCAGAAGTGGTGGAGTTGAAGCCCAACTTTCACATTGGCACAAATGGTTGACCTGACTTTATGATAAGACATTGGAAGTGGGTAACTAAGCTGAATCATGTCACATAGACACTGGAAGTGGGTAACTTAGCTGGATAATCACATTGACAGTTGGTGTGTGTAAGACACTCGAAGTTGTGGACTTAAATTATTATTGCATGTACTGAACTTGTCTTTGACATTTACACTAATTAGTTGATCTTTTTCATGACTTTCAATTGATCTTTTTTATAAACTAATATGGCAATACATGTATAAACTAGGCCAGATTTTCACATGGAGGCTTAATACTTGATATAGACACAAGAAGTTGTAAAAGAAGCCTGTCCTCACATGACACATAGTAAATGAGTTTTTTAAGAAATCAACAATGACAAACTTAATTGAAAGCTGAATTTTCATATTACATTTGAGCGGCGTCATGACAAAACCAATATAATGGGTTTACGACCAGCATGGATCCAGACCAGCCTGCGCATCCGCGCAGTCTGATCAGGATCCTTGCTGTTCCCTTACCAACCCTATTACAAGACTTAGTAGAGAAACTGATAGCGAACAGCATGGATCCTGATCAGACTGCACGGATGCGCAGGCTGGTCTGGATCCATGCTGGTCACAAACGCACTATGTTGGTTTTGGCATGACGCGGCTCATTTTATTTGTATAATATTAATGATATGGACATGAATGATGTAACACTGAGTTGGATTTAAGGACCTAATAATATGCCGATGTTTCGAGAAAAACCATTGTAACAGTTTAGAATTAAACCTATAAGCTGCCATTCAAACGGACTTAGCTGTCATAATTTCTAAGTTTACTCATTCATGAAGATAAAAATTATCTTATCTAGAGAAATTTATGATTATCATGGGGTAAATTTATTTGACTAAATCAAAAGCTTTCAAACCTTGGTCCATTATTTCTTAAAAAGCGAGTTAATTGTTAAAAATGTATGTACTACACTTCAGGAAAAAAAGACACCCTTAGTGTACGAACAAATTATTGGTTAAGTAGTTTAGTTAATAAGGAAATAACATAATTATCTGAAAAGAATGTGTTTTTTCTGCATGCTACAGTATCAGGCACTTGAAGTAACCTGTTTATCAGGTTGTTTAAGATAGTGTTCAATTAGGGCTAATGAGCTCCAATTATTGACAAATTAAAGTCTGTGCATCATTTAGTTTAAGTGTTTGAAGATACAGACCATCTGTAATAAAACTTTTCCTCCCTTTACTGTAATAATTCTTACCTCTGAACCATTTGAGCCGCGTCATGACAAAACCAACATTGTGCGTTTGCGACCAGCATGGATCCAGATCAGCCTGCGCATCTGCGCAGTCTGATCAGGATCCATGCTGTTCGCTTACCAACTCTATAACAAGCAGACAAACTGATAGCGAACATCATGGATCCTGATCAGACTGCGCGGATGCGCAGGCTGGTCTGGATCCATGCTGGTCGCAAACCCATTATGTTAGTTTTGTTGTGAAGCGGCTCAAATATAACTGTAAGAACCATAATGAAGAGGATTATGGTACATGTAATATACACCTTTCTTAAATGTATGTATGTATGCTCTGAAGTTAAGCTGTTATAATATTAATAAATGTGGTAGTGGGTGGTGGGGATTTATTAATGGTTGGGTGGGGGTGGCCGGTAACTTCATTTAGGATGATGTGTATTTGATTCAGTTGAATGGTTAGAGGATGCTATGGTTTTAAAATAGGAAGTAAAAATTAGGGAGTGATAAAAGTGAAGTGTCATACGATTTTCAATGCATTTAACAGAAATAAATTACTAGTTAATGATTAAAGCTGAATATTTGTTGGAAGATTTTTCTCCATTTTTCTTTCACATTGAAAATTACAACATTATAGTGGGAAGGTCTTACTGATAAGACTTTTGTGGCAGCCAGGTGCAAAAATCATTATTTTTTAGCCAATAGAAAGAATTTATAACCTCCTTAAGTTTCCTTTATAAGATAAGAGACGGGTATATAGTCACAAAGTAGCTGGATTCTGATCCATTTTCCACCGGCTTAATGTAACTCATGTATACACATGTACATGTATAATATATCTTAAAGGCAAGTTAGTGATAAGCCATGTTTTCAAGGAAAATAATTTGTAAATCTCTCAATAAATGTAGAGATTAGAGGGAGATAAAACATTTTTTTCCTAGGCCTGTAGAACAGGTATAAGCATATAGTTACCTGATTTTTTTATAGTTTAAAATACTAGATGAATCAGGGGAAATTGGACTTCTTTAATTTTGTTCTGTTTATTGTGGGGCTAAGATGAAGAAGATAAGGGTTACATCATGCATATGGAAGTTATGTTCAGATAGAAGTTATGTTCGATCAGATAAGACATCAGATTTAATTTAAACAAAAATTTTGTGTTCATGATTCACAGCATGAATTTCTATCATTTTTGTTTAAAAGAAGTCCAAAGAGTTAGATCCCTTTTGTCCTTGGTTTGAAGGAGTGATATCCCCTTTGTTGTCAATTCCATTTAAGGAGTTTCAAATGGCTATGCCATTTTTGTTGTAGATCCTCTATTTCAGAAAGTTTCATTTCTTTTCTTAGTTTGTAGTGTCCGTTTTGTTTCAATACAAAATATTGTCAACTTTAAGTGCAATAACTCAGTTAACTCCTATTAAATTTAGAAGGACGTAACCTGTTACTGCACTTAGGTGACAAAGTTTAAGGTGACGAAATTTATTATGTGACTTACATCATATCAAGAATAATTTTTTTGCAGAGTAGTTCACCATTTGTAAATTAGTAAAATTCACAGGTCTTATAAAAAGCAATTTCTGCGTTTCAAGTGCTGTGATGTGATATTTTATCTATGGTATATTTTCCTTTTGATTGTATTTTAACTTATTTTTCTACATGCTCTATTATTATTTTTGTATCATAGTTAATAATGGGGACCTTTCTGTTGAAAATTTGTTGGGGTTAAATCGTATACATATACATGTACGGTGCCGTAACTGGAGTGCAGGAATTAGTTACCCGCACTCCAGAGCATGCCCATTGATTGGCTCATTTTTGCTGGGGTTTACTTATTATGACAGCAGAGCAAGGAAAAGGGATAGAAATATCATATTCAGCTGCTTGTTCATTGGTTACTTTTTTCTGGTGTTTAATATTGTTACAACAGGGAACGTGTTTTTATGTTTGACTATGATACAAAAGAGAAAGAACAACAAAACACTAGGGAATCTAATTAATACTCGGGGGGCTAGGCCCCTCGTACAAATCAGATAGCCTTGTGTTTCGATGCTCTTTCTATTACTTAAAAGTGTGTTTGGCCTCTTTAAATCTTAAGTAACATTTAAGATATACATGTATGTATAAAGCATGATTAATTTATGCTATAAACAAAGGCATCAAAGAAATGTCTCAGAATGTGTGATGAGCCATGATCTGATGATAAGCAATGAATTTTGTTTTCCTGCTTTTTCAATTGAAGTTCAGAGATAAGAACAAATAGGATGTGGGGAAGAGAGATACAAGTGTTTGTTAAGTAAAGCAGTATATAAATAGATACATGACCAGTATAATGATAGATTAGTAAGATCATAATGAACAGTGGTACTACATCATATACCAATTACTCACTTGTATTCTACCATTATATACATGACTCATTTACAACAACAGCTTACCTTTGTTTACCTTCGACCAAGTTGAAGAAAAATAGTTTAGGGTTTATGACTTGATTATAACCTTTTAAATGTTCTCTTATTTTACTGATATTTTATTTTTGCAAGTGTGCAGTGTGATTCTTAACAAATACATAAGCCAAAGTATTAAAAAAATGAATAATTGTAAATTAATACAAATGATTTTTAAACTGGACCTCAGCAAAAGTGGGTTTTTCCTATCTAATTTAATCCCAGAACAAACAAATTTTTAGTTATTTTTAAGCTTCACAGTGCATTAATGTTCACAAAAAAGTGATCTGACCATTTTGCATTTATTATCAAAATATTTTCCATGTTTTTACTTGGTACAAGATTGTTTGTACCCCAAGATAAAGATGGGGGGAAACCTAGTCCAGCAAATTGTGCACTTTGGGGCTTTTTTATTATAAAGACGATGGTCGCCCCTTTGGTGGTCGCCCTTCGTAAAGATAGACATTTGTGAAATATCAGATTATAAAATCGGTGGGGTGTTTGAGTATCACATATTGTACAGTGTAGGTAAAAGTACCACTTATTATTAATTAATACTAATTGCCAAAGTTTCATTACATGTATTTAGCTAAAATCTTACTTATAGTTATACAATCATGTAGTTTTATATGGTCTGAGCTTAAAGTACATTATAAGTTTTATATTTGCCCACTTTATATTGTTGGACAAACATAATTATAAAGTTAAGGTTTTGATTCATTACAGGTGTAAAATCATGGTCGAAAATGCCTGAGGTGTTTCTGTTGCCAAAAAGGTGTCATTATTCAGTTACCTTTATGTTAAAGATATGGTTAATGAACTTCTGACCATAGTATTATTTCTGGAAATGATAACAACATGTAAATTGATAACCAATGTTTTGGTTAATAGGTTTACATATGTATAGCTTCAAAACAACAATAAAAAATATTTTTTTATCAGTCTACATATTTCGCTTCAATAATATCAGGCTAATTGAGAACCTGTTGCAAGCATCAGTAAGTACAAGATATGGGTTATTCTTGTTATACAATGTCGGACAGACTAGGTGCCTATTCAGTATAGTTATTATCATTTGTCCAGGTCAATCTTGAAGTATTATATTAACCAGCAGAAACAGACAAATCTCTGGCTTGTTTCTGATATTTACATGTATAAGAAAAATTAGGCATTTTTATATTAATATATCTTAATAAAAGTCTTTAGCTTCTTCAAAATTTGAAGTTTCTTATGTTTTGCAATACAGTTAGCATAATTATACAAACAGTAAAAAAAAGCTACATGAACCATACATTGCTTAACAGAATTCTGTCAAATTTTGGATACCGTGCTGTTGAACTTAAATTCCTCAACAATACTTTTGCTCAATTGTATCATTGATATGCTTTGCACTGAATCAATGACAGCTCTACTTCCAATGTCACAGATTTTGCAGTCTTTGACTACAAAATTTTGAAAATTAATGGAAGCCCTGACTCATAATAATATGAATATTGTAATATAAAAGTGTTTAATTTTATTAATTTTATTATGTTATTATATATTAATATTTTCAGGAATGTTCAATGAGTGTTGCAGCTAACATGGGAGAAACAGACCAGTGGGTGATCGCCAAGTATGACTACAAGGCAGAGAATAGCAAAGAGCTGGACATGAAAAAGAATGAGAAACTCATTCTTGTTGACGATACCAAAGAATGGTGGATGGTTCAAAATAGCCGGAACAAATCCGGTTATGTGCCATCAAATTACGTTAAACGATCAAAACCCTCATTTTTCTCTAGTCTAAAAAGTACTCTTGGTCGGAAGCATAAAAATGAATCAAAAGGGGTAGGTAGTCCAGTTGTGAGTAGAAACGGCAGTAGTTCCGGTCTTGGAGCACTGCCGCTTCCACCATCGGACACTGGAAGTGATAAAAATAGCACAAATAGTGATAATGTTCAGGTGTGTGATCCGGTTCAACCAGCGTTTGTGAAATATAATTATACAGCTCAGCAACAAGATGAGCTGTCATTGACAAAAGGTGAAACTGTAGTGGTGCTAGAAAAGTCAAGTGATGGATGGTGGAATGGCCGGAAAGGTAACTCAACTGGCTGGTTTCCATCAAATTATGTGGAATTACAAACTCATACAAATGATAATGCAGAAATGACAGGCTATACAACGGCAGCGTCATTAGACATTGCAACCTCGCAAGAAATTGTGACTGCTTTATATAGCTTTTCTGGAACAACCGGTGAAGAGCTAAGTTTTGAAAAGGGAGATAAACTTGTTATAATAGACAAGCCACCAGAGGACCCGGAATGGTGGCGAGCGCGGAATTCTCGAGGTGAAGTAGGGTTAGTGCCAAGAAACTATGTTCAAATTGTTGAAGAAGGGGGTAGTGATATATCTGCCACAAACAGTTCTTGTACCCCTCAGTCCCAGTCCACTAGTAGTCTGTCAAATACTTCCAGTTTAGGGGCCAGTGGGAGAAAACAATTCTGTGTCTCTGGACCCCTCTCTGACAAAGATTGGTATTACGGGAAAATAACACGGCAACAATGTGAAGAAATGTTATTGAAGTATGCAGGTGATGGAGATTTCATCATTAGGGATAGTGAATCTACTGTAAGTATAAAATAATAATAATGGTCATTATGTTAATTTTCTTGTGGCTAATATTTAGATATTACAATATGCATTTGAAACAATATTTACTGAATGCAACAAAGTTCTGTTTTGGACAATTTCAAATTAATTCCTTTGTGTTGAACTAAGCAATCAATTCTGAACTAAAAATGCTGATTTCCAAACTTAATATTACAATAACAGTGGCATTGGTATCTTCAAAATAACATCTATAATGTGGTACTGGAAAATGAATTAGTTTTAATTTATTTATTTTGATGTAGTAATGTGTTTGGATAATGTCATTCATTGCTAAAATTGTCCTGAATTTCACTGAAATAGAACACAGGTTTGTGAATTATTTATAAACTGTTAAACATTATACATTTTGCTGGTCTTTCTTGTTTTTATTTTGGTAGGGGGACTTTATTGTATAAAAACAACTCTCCACTTGACATTTATGCTGGTAGTTGACATTAAACATCAATAATTACATATTAATTGGTACATCTATGTTTACAAATAGTTAAGCTTAACTACAGTATTACATTTGTCACATCTTCCTTGCTGAACAATCTGATTATTTCTACATAATTGCAGTTTTTTGTCCCATTAGTAAATAAGTAAAGATTATATACTAATTGAATAAGTCAGTTGCTTGTTAATTGATACAAATGTACTTTAAACGGAAGTGGGTGTGGTAATAGATACTAGTAAACATTTACAAATATAACTCAACTAGGATACATAAATATCTTTGTCTGTTTAAGATATTTGTTTGTGATCATTATGTTTCATATCAAAACACTAATCAAGAAAGTCCATGTTAACATACTAGGTATATAAGCATGAATTTTGTAAACAAAAGTTCACTGTTTGTTGAATGAGTCAAAAGGTTACCACTCCATTTTGATACAGAAAGCACATGGATAACTCAGGGCTCATCCTGGGGAGAAATTTTAGGGAGAAGTGACTTCCTCGCAAAAATTAGGAAGAAGGGAAACAACCCAATGTGTATGCATTAAAAAGCATGGCTATACATCCTTAACATTATGTAAACACAATTAACAACACTTATAAAATTTCTACTATTTTTTAATTAATTTTATAACTATAAATATATGTATATTGTATCAATATCAAACAATCATCAAAACAATTATCAATATACAGTCGACTCTCGTTATCTCGAAGTCATTGGGACCGTCCAAAAAATATCGAGATAACGAAATGTCGAGATAAACAAATTAGGGTTAGAACAAGGCGAAACTGATTTTTACAAAAGACATGTGCATACCTTATGTCAAATAAACTATAATATCCCCATGTCTTGTTTTCATAGGCCTAGTCAATATTTAACAAAGTAACATAAGCGGATGTTTACCAGCGGAAATACGGGTGTCTGTGATAAAAACACATAGTGAGGTTTACTCAGTAATACACAAATATAGTGAATCGGATATGGTTGATCCGGATATCCTCCCGGGTTATTTATCGGGTCTTTCTCGAGATTGTCCCACCGCTGATTGATTTGGTGGTGATGTTGTGAAACAATATTGCAACGATAGCGTTTCTATACTTTCACTTTTTCATTTACATTTAAAGTCATAATGAATTGATACAGTGTTCGAATATTTAAAAAGAATGTAAAATTCACACATTGTGGACATAAGTCAATCAACACGCTAAATAGTTTAACTTTTATAAAAACAGCTAAACTTGTTACAAACATAATCGTCATTATGACACGCGCTATTAATTGAGCAATTATCGTCTAGATTGTGTTTTTCACACGTCTGAAGGGAACAGACGAAGTCGAGATAAACAAAGGATAGTAGTGTGAAAATAACTGTTGGGGCTGAAATTTTACATCGAGATACTGAAAATATCGAAATAGAAATATCGAGATAAACAAATATTTCCAATATAGATAAAGAAGGAAGAAAATCGGGACTTTCAAAATTTCATTGAGATAACGAAATATCGAGAAAAGCGATGTCGAGATAACGATAGTTGACTGTACTTTAAAGGGGCTCCACTGAGGTTTAAAAACCTAAAAACATAACATTAGAATTTCTAACATAAATGAACTGGGTGCTTTAAACAGAATTATATGCAAAGATAGTTAAGAAATATACTTTAAAATAAATAGAAAATCGTAGTTTTATGCTTTTCTTAGCCTAATTTGAGTGAAAAGCGTTTAACGCTTTTCATTTTGGGTCATTTTTTTACAATTTGAATAATTATTATGGAAAAACGAAGTGCGAGAATGATCTGAAAGTTTGCACAAAGTTTCATGGTCTACACCTACATCAAATGGTACATTTATCTGGAAAAAACATTTTCAGTCCCATCATGTCAAAAAACCTCAGTGGAGTCCCTTTAATAGATATTTATATTTCAGTTGTCAAGTATTAAAAGATAAAATTTTGTCAGTAGTTTAACTTGTTCATACAGATAATCATTCTTGTCCGCAAGTTTGCCATGTTTTGTATTACTGGCTACAGTGCATTATTTTTCTTTTTATTTATCTATACAAGTATATCTATCTATTTATAATGGATGAAAGGATTAAATGAACATTTTCTACACTTTGATTGTTTATCAATATTTAAAGCCTTATTTATCTGATTGTTGATGAAAGAGGCTGCATACCTGAAATTAGTAGGTTTTTGATAAATTTTTTAACTTGTTCCGTCATTGCATGCTCCTCTTATATTTTAAGTAACTGTAGTTATTTGTCTGATTATTATTAGTGCTTCGAGCATGTTCTAATATGTACATGTTGAAAATTACATTATAACCAGTTGTAATTTAATATTACCTTGTTTAGATAACATAAACGTGTCTCAGAATTTGTGACAGATATGATAGATGCTCGTCTGTCACCTATACATTATATTATGCCACATTCTCATATCATATCTGTATTTTCAGGCTGGGCATTACACTGTGGTATTAAAAGCACCAGACAGGAACAAACATTTTCGTGTGCAAGTAAATGAAGGACTCTATCATATTGGAGCGCAAAAATTCATTTCAATGGACGATCTTATAGAACATTACAAAAAGCACCCGATCTACAAGTCAGACACTGAAAAATTGTACCTCATTAAAGCATTTACCTACCCTTCAGATTTCTGATGTTAAATAAAAAGAAACATGCACTTCCAAATTCCTAATGATCATAATTTGCAATAAATGTAATAAGTCACTCCTTCAAATATATTTATGCATTTCATCAGAGGAAATTCTCCCAGATCTTGAGACAATATAACGAATCAAATGTGATATGTATGTTACTTAAAATATAAATGAACTTCACAAAAGGAGATTGCTATAAGAATGTGAATTCAGTTTGTGAGTTGATAAAGAGTTACAACCCTTTGCACATATTTAGGAATGGTGGAAGAGGCATTATGGGTATGAAGCTGCAATTTATTGACCAATGAAGGGAGAGGAATGACTAGGATGTGAAGATAGGGCCAAAGATATAATAAAACTTTGTATTAAATTGTAAATTTTACACTGATACATGTATAAATGGTTCTGTTATTGAGTATTGAGACTGTAGTAGCTTTTTTGCCCAGTTTTAAGGCAAGGGAAGGTTGGAACATAAAAATTACTTTAAAATAAGCATACATCTATTTAAAAAAACAAAAACAATTAAGATGCTTAAGTAAAAATAGACTCTTGTTTATTTTTATTGCAATCAAAATAGAAATTATTCATTGAAATTGATTTGTCACAAAAGGGAATGGTGTCCTAGCTAAAAAATTTTGCTTGTTACTGGATAGTATTTGAGCCGCGTCATGACAAAACCAACATAGTGCATTTGCAACCAGCATGGATCCAGACCAGCCTGCGCATCTGGGCAGTCTGATCAGGATCCATGCTGTTCGCTATCAGTTTCTCTACTTGCTATAGGGTTTGTAAGCGAATAGCATGGATCCTGATCAGACTGCGCAGATGCACAGGCTGGTCTGGATCCATGCGGATCGCAAACCCATTATGTTGGTTTTGTTGTGACGCGGCTCATTTATATATTTTTATTATAATTTCTTTACTGATGAGTTAGAAGCAGAGCTTTTAGTTTAGTTGATTATTTGAAATAATGATTATTTTTTACAGGGAGCTCTTACTTTGTGCTATTTTATCTTTTGATAAAACATCTTTTTGCTTACCTTAATAAGGTCTTCCATAAAACGTGATTCTCAGCAGTTTTAGGCTGTTCCATTCTTAAAAATAATAGTTTATGAAAATGGAGACAGGCTAAGAAGACATGTAATGGAGTTGTGTATTTAGATTATTTTGATATATATTCCTTTATAAAAAAAAGAATTTATTTGTTTTTTAAGAAAGAAATGATATAGATGATTATTATTTATATAATAATTTATGTAAAAGAAAATTTTTTAATTTTTAAAATTGAAGACATACCTGTGCTGAACATATTTACTCTGATAAAGTTTGTTTAACTTAAATATATTTTTTTTTTTTGTGTGTGATTTGTGATTTACCAATATGTGCTTAGTTTTCCAGACAGGTTGTGATTTAATATTACAGTACTGTATATATACTCCGGGGAACATAATAAAATAACAAGCAACTGTAAGCCTTATCTTCCTGTAGGGTTTGCACAGGTCTTGAAAAAGTGTTGGAAAACAATCTCTGTCTTGAAAAGTGCTTGAATTAAGGGTGTCCTTGAAAAAGTGCTTAAAAAGGGATTGATTTTGAAAAAAAATCCTTAAAAATCTCTGATTCTTGTAAAAATAACACTGATCATCAATTAACTAAGAAATTTGAACCATTTTTGTCAAACCCAGGCGTAGGCACTGCCATATTGTCTTGTTGCAAAAGGGTACTGTTTCTAAACAGTTTAAAATAAGGGAAATATAAGCCAACTGGCGTAAGTTTTGAAGAGACTTTTAGTAGTTAAATTGTCTTGACATAATGTTATAAAATTTATCATATGTGATTTTTTGTTATAAAGGCATTTGAACACTACACTTGTGGATTGATATGTTGTCATTGGATACCAAAATAAGATCACTTATCAATGTGATAGTTGCTTGTCCATTATATTATGTTACAGTTTATAATACTGCACATTAGTAACATTGCTTTTCATTGGATAATTGTGATGTTTATAAAATCTAATACATGGCTCCAGTCTATTTATCGAGTAATTTCATTTTTTATCTCTCTAAAAATAAGTAATGGCAGTAGTATAAATTTGTTATAAAGATTTTTGACAGGTTACTGTATATGGCTGTGTATAAACAGTTATTTGCAATATAACCCTCACCTTGTCGCTTGGGATATATATACAAACAACCATTTATATAGGGCCATATAACCTATTATAAGTCTTAATAACTGATACTATATATGGTAACTTACATGTACACACTGTTAATGATGTCAAATATCCAATGGTCAAGTGTCACATTGTTATGAATAACTACTTCACACGAGTTGATGATATCTCTTAATGTCCAAGAAAGAAATCACTGAGTCGTTAAAATAAATAATTTTGGTTTGAGTCTAACTCTAATTTTTGATTGGGCAATTTCAATTAATAAAGCACTAAGTTTTAATTAGTTCCAGGAAATGAACATTACCTATGATTAAGATAATCTCTGAAATTTCTATGCTGTCAATTATCTGTTAGAATATACATGTACCTTAAACTGTTCTAAATTTCTTTATGAGCAACATTCATGTACAATAAAAATTAATGTGAAATGATGAACAGGAATGTCTAGATTTCATTGAAACTGGCTGTCATTTTTATATGATAACAATTTTCCATTAATTTACCCCCATGGAATATATGGATAAACAGAGATAATTATCATCCAATGAATATAAATACAATTGGTCATTAGAGAAGCATATCAAGAACTTGATTTTGTCACAAAGTTGTTTAACCTTTTACCCCATGAGCACATTGTGATAGATGGCCATTTTCATTGAAAAGCCTCCTGTTACAAGTTCCAACTGCTATAAAATTATGAAAAATGCTTCAATACTGATGAAACTTGGCACATATGTTGACTGAACCATAACCTCTGTAACAACATGCTCAATCTTAAATTTTCTGTTACCATGGCAATGGGGGAAAATTTCAAAATTGCGAATAATTCACCATTTTGCATTGTTTTTTTTTCCATCAAAACTGATTTCAAAGTGCTGCAACTTCTCAATGCAATGAGATAGAGTAAAAGGCTTTTCAGCATTGGTTACATGTCACCTTAAGTTCGACCTGAGGCCATTTTTAGCCTGTCACATGTCCAAAATTTTCTTGGCGATGAGGGGGACTTGTAACCGCCCCCCTTCAAACCCCCAAAACAGAAGGAAGCACATCCCCCTTATGGCAACCCCCTGATGTATCATTTTGATGGGGGGCAGTGCCGAAAAAGTGGTCACTTTTTTTAACAACATTTCTCAAACAAAAAACAGTGTTTGGGGCCTAAATAGGGCATTTTTTAACTGGTTGAGGCCTCAAAAAGGGGTGGTGGACAAAAAGCTGTCATAACACGTCTATATGACGATACTTTCAGATTTTTTGAGCATTATTATGAAATGTACACAACTTATTGATTTAAACTGATAAAAATTTTGAATTATAAGTTAAATTTGTCTCAGCAGGGTCTTTCAAATTCTGGTCTCAGAAAAACTTAGCTTTGCTGATAAAAACAACTTTTTTCCTTGTATTTGGAAGTTTTGGTGAGTTTTTCTTACTTTTGGCATAAAATGTATTATTGCTCACTGGTGTGGAGAAAAATGTCTATATGGACAAACAGTTAAATGAATTATTCATGTCAAGTTGACAGTACAATATTCCTATTACCATTTATATTCTCTGACAGAGTATATATACCGGTATATATACTAATGTATGTACACAAATTATGTTGTATTATTCTGGAAACTTGCATCATAGAATCTATAATTATGTAAACAAGAAAACTTAAAGATCTACGGAGATAATCACAAAGTTTAAGGGTACACTGGCTCCATTAATAAGCTGCCAACATGTTTACATTGGCACATCATTTCTTCAGAAAATATAGATATTGATAGATAAATACTGAATACCTCCTATTTTTCTTCTATCTTAGCACTCATATATCAAACATTATTAGGTTTTATAAAAATTTCTTAAACTAGAATCATATCACAATTTCTAGATTTTTGCTTTGCTTTGATGCACAAATATTCAAGTGTTTTTATTATTATTTTTTTTTTTTGTTAAAGTAGTTCTCTAGGTCAAGTATGATTCTAGTCATCAGAATAAAAGTGAAATATTGTAAGATATTAAATGGACTCCACAGTTTTTTTTTGACATGGCGGCACTGGAAACGTTTTCTCAAGATTTTTTTATACCATTATATTATAGCAATAACATGTGTGCAAAGTTTCAGACCATTGGCTGTGACTCCAATTTTCCATACTTCACTTTTATGGTGCAAAATGACCTAAAAAAAGAGAAATTTTTAAATGATTTTACTGCAATCAAGAATTGTACTAAATATTGGATGTTAATTTTATTCTAAGTATATTTCTTAATTATCATTTTCATATTTTTCCATTTTAAGATTCCCAAATTTTATGTTTTTATGCTTATGGACTAAAAAACTGTTGATCTCCGTTATTTTAAATGTGGAACAGGAAAAGTTATTATCGCATGATTTTGAATATTTTACATTCCCCATTAGTACAGTCACTTGTATTGAGTGGAAAATTTTAGAATGAAACATTTCTGAATTTGGTACTTAATGAATATTAAAGATTTTCATTCAAAAAGTGAAAGCAAAATTTAAATGAAAACTGCTAGTGAAAAAATCTGAAGTAACTGTATAACCTTAGACTTAAGACCACCCTGGTTTAGATTTATCCTTATATTACAAATGATTGCTGAAAATAGGTTTATAAACAATCCTGGCTGTGTTTTTATCTTCAGTTTTCCTGTTTAGCTTCTCTTCATAGTACAGATTTGATTGTCTATAGATTTTTAGTATAAGGTAGCAGGCCATTAATGAGATTGTTTTCAACACAAACTTTTGAATCTCATTCAAAATTTTCCTTTCCCAGACATGATAAAACATTGTAATAATTTTTTCCTGTTGTCTATGTCTCCCTATCTGTTATAATTATGTATTCTCTACAATATTTTATAACAATTTTCAAGTAATTTCACATATAATTGAGATACTGAAAGCACTTTTTGTATTGATTTTTAATTTTACTATTATCCAATTTTATGACTTAAAGCTATTCTTGAAGCATTTCAAAGTAGTGAAATATTAAGTATAGACCATTGTAAAGAAAAAAAGATGTTTTGCAATTTTTTTCCCCCATCAAATATTTAATCATTGCCTTGCCTTTATTTTAATGCATATGCGTGTTCAAAGAGCTAACTTAAGATTCTTGTCTATAAATGTTACTTTTAAGAATAGACATGCATTACATTAGTACCACTCTTCTCTTCATCATAGAGAAGAATAGTAACAGAGATTTATTTGTTTAAGCCTTAGTTGTAGAGAAAAAATAGTGCTTCCAAATTGTTGTTTTTGTTTGCTACACAAATGGCTTCTTAACTCTGTATAAAATATGTTCACCATGTATAATAAGTAAATGTTAATTGTGTTAAATGTGCAGAAATTACCTTAATGTCTGTATTATAACACTTGTGAAAATTGCCTTATATAAATAATAAGTTTAAGGAATTTCTAACTTAAAAAATGGGACCCGGTCTTAAAAGAGATGTGTCTTATATTTGAGTTTATACATAATCTCACAGGGACTTGCTTCCAGAGAGTTTTTTTAGCATTGTTGAAAAAGCAGATTTATCTTAAATATAAAACATACTGATTAATTAATTATATTACATTATAAGACATTAATATGCAAAAGTTAATGTTGAACTATAGTTAGTTCTTGATTTAATTTATTATTATTTACGGAACATAGATATTTGTAGCTTTGTTAATTCTTCGTGCACCTGTTTAAGAAATCACAAATGTATCTAGGTTCAATTTTGATTTACAAACAGCTGAGTATTAAATTATGTTTTAATAATACAGCAATATATAAACAGTAAAGTTTCTGAATTGTACATTAGTATTAATTACCATAGTGGGTGGGGATTTAATGGGGACTTAAAAGTATTGTCAAGGCATGGAAATACTTCTACAGAAAGTGAATTTGATCGAGATATAAATATGTAATTGTTTATAATATAAGGATGAAAATTGACTATATATATCGGTATATGGAAAAGAATATTTTTACCACATGTAATAAATATGCCCAGGAACTCTAGTGTATGAACAAATTTCATGTATCATTTTATCATTATTTCTAAAAGGTGACGAATTAAAGGATTTGACATATGTGTTATACTGAATTGTTTGCAATGGAATGATCAAGACTCATAGATTGTAATATTTACATATATGTCATCAAAAGTTACACGTGTAATTGTCTATATATCTATGTTCAGTTCCATCACATGTCACTTTTATTCTCAACACATACATTAATTACATATAGTATTTAATTCTCCAAAACAGCATATGTATAAAATCTTTTCTATTTATAAAAGTATTTAAAAAGTGTGCAACTGTTTGTAGGATGCATGTCTTATATTTTGAATTATGTTTAAAGGTATTTACATACAAAAAAACATACCAATTTTTAAACCATTGTGGCTCTAAATTATTTTAGAAAAATTTTCATAACCAGTGCATAGATATATATAAAAAATGTTTGACAGCTCTGCCTAGGTGACCTAAACAAAAACTTTTGGCGAATGAGTTTACTCTGTGTTATACAGAAAGGTGTACACTGTAGGTTATATAAAACCATTCTCCATCCTTTGTCATGCCATTTTGATATAAGACCAATACATAAATCTCATATAAGTATTATACATTATTATAACAATGAGCTTTACAACAGGAAAATGTGACCATTTAATGGAAAATCTTATTGTGAAATAGGGGCTTTACCATAGGAAAATGTGACTTTTTGATGTAATATTTTTATTTTAATTTACATGCTTCTTGAATACAGTAAAGAAAATGCTTGTTGGATACCGGTATGTTAGATCTTTTTCACTTCATGATGTTATTTAAATTTAGAATACTAAAATATTGAGCTGTAAAAACAATTATTTTGAGTAGTTACCTTGCAGAAACATTTTAAAGCCTATTATCTTGTAACTTAAGTATTGAACACTTTCATCTTGCAATAAAAGCATCCATAAATATAGATTATTTCAGCATTATTCCATTGGCTTACATCATGAGTCCATGTTTACATACTGAAATCTAGATATTTATGAGTATTTTTGAAATATAAGTACATGCACTGAGATGAGATCAAATTTTCCATAAATAGTGGTAGATTTAATTTCAAATATTTAGATTTTGTTTTAAAGTCAGTTTTCTAAATATATTGTTGGTATTAAATGTTACTTACTTAACAATTACTTCTTTCAGTTATTTATAGGTTATAGGTAATTAAGGTAATTATCATAGGTCAAAGGTCACCAAGGCCTAAAAATAGATTACCTATTTTTTACAGGGGCTTGAGGTCAACATTTTCAGTTGTCAAATTTTAAAAAGTGAAGTGTTAAACTGTAGAGAATAATTATGATACTGATTTCTGATTGATGCAATGTTTGTTTTCAGTATACTGTACATGTAGGTTTTGTTCTGTTGTATCAAACTTGTAGTCAGCACAAGAGGAGGAGTTTTACTGACTTTACGCCAATGTTGTTTTTATAGTAGCTAGCATAATACTAATTGAGCCGTGTCACAACTAAACCAACATAGTCATTAGTGCGTTTGCGACCAGCATGGATCCAGACCAGCCTGCCCATCCGCACAGTCTGATCAGGATCCATGCTGTGCGCTATCATATTCTCTACTTGTAGAAGGGTTGGTAAGCGAACAGCATGGATCCTGATCAGACTGCGCGGATGCGCAGGCTGGTCTGGATCCATGCTGGTCGCAAACGCACTATGTTGGTTTTGTCGCGACGCGGCTCCTATGTTGTTTTTCTATGCAAATTGAATCATGCTTCACAGAAGAAACCCAGAAAGAAAACTTGTGATCAAGGTTTTCTTAATATCTGTAATAAATGTTTATTTTCCTATGTTAAGAGAACATAATAGATTGGTTGGATATTTTAACCATTAACTTTCTTGTGATCGTCATTTTACCTCATGGGTGTATGTTAAAGTAAAGAGTATTGTTTGAGTATGTTTTTTGTGTCGAGTTACACATCACTAATGAAATTTGTTAAGGCCATGGTTTCTTTAATGCTACATGTTGAATAATGGTAAAATAATATTATTGGTTAACAATTATTATAGGACTTTAAAAACTGCAGATTGTGTATCAAAATTGACAGTATACTATTGATATGTTCATAATACAACAGCAATTTGGTAAAGATATTTTTACAATGTTCATATATTATAGTACAGTTTTTAATGTAAGTCTGATAATGAAATGAATATTTCATGTAAAGTATTGTTTTTACCATATTATATACAATGAAAATTTCATGTAAAATGTTATTTTTACCATATTATGTACAAATGTACAAATTTACAAAAACAGATATTCAAAATAAAAAAATCTCAATATTTCTTACTAGTATATTTAAGCTTTTATACTGTGTGTTAAGGTTTTAAACAACTTAATTATGAAAGATTTTCATGTAAAACTTAAGAAAAAAAAAGTATCTCAAAAAGTGTATATACAATATAACTTAAATGAAAAATGAAAAAAAAAAGTAACTCAAAAAGTGTTTCAACTGTGTGAACATACATATGAGCTGCGTTATGACAAAACCGACATTATGGGTTTGCGACCAGCATGGATCCAGACCAGCCTGCACATCCGTGCCATCTGATCAGGATCCATGCTGTTCGCTTACTAACCCTATAACAAGTAGAGAAACTGATAGCGAACAGCATGGATCCTGATCAGACTGCACGGATGCGCAGGCTGGTCTGGATTCATGCTGGTCGCAAACGCATTATGTTGGTTTTCTCATGACGCGGCTCATATAGCCTTTATTATCAATATAGGGTCAGATCAGCATGAACCTCTAAACAGTCTGATCTCACCCTATATTGTTTAATTTCTCAATTTTAGTATTTTGATGCTGATATCCCTTCCACTATGAATAGACTGTTCCAATTTCAACAGCAGGAAAAGTCCATTATAAAAATTTAGCAGCAGAAGTATTAAAGTCACTAGATTCAGACCTATTTTACTTGATATTAAACAGGTTAAGAGAATAAAAGAGAGAACAGAAAAAATTCCCAACTTTCCAACCATCTGTAAAGGTGATTGGTACAGTTTATTTTGAAATGACAAAGTAAATGTAAACAAATAATTTTGCCAAGTATAACTGTATTTCACATCTGTTGATGAAATTGCCTTATTCTCCCCCCCTTCAAAAAAAAAATCCGAAACATCTGTCAATAAAGTGTTTTACTAGTCATTATAACAAGTGATAAGACATAAGGAAACTCGGTGTCAGATGATGATTATAGATATATATTTATAAAGCAGGTTGTGCCTTGTTTTTGCAGGCTTGTTGAAACCTTTCAGTTTGATAGAGTAAAAGACTTTCTATATACAAGATAGTGGAGTAAATATAGTAACACAGTATATGATGTATGGGTGAATTTAGTGCACTAGCCTAAATGCACCAAGGGGAATCTGAGGTCATTTTCTCCACCAATAAAGCTTGAAAGTCACCACTTGATGACCTGTTGTGTCAGTGAGCCTTAAAACTCCACAAAACATTTAGCATAATTTATACAGCATACTTTAATTGACAGGTGTTTGTCTGAAGTTAACATCACTTTTTATAAACTGACTAGGTAATGTAACTCTCAACAAGTTCCTTTATGAATTCTTTTTGTCATTATTTAACTTAATCTATCCTGAAAAATAGTTGCAAGTACAGGAAATAGTCTTTTATAACTTCAGGAATGACTTTATTTTTGTGATAGTTGTTTAATTTATATCATCACGAATTTTATTCCATTATACAATAATATGGAATTAATTAATTTAAATTACAAATTAGTTACATTCATCTTGTTAATTGTGTCAAAATGCTAGGAAGTATAAAATTTTTTGAACCAAAAAAAAAAAGTGCTTGAAATTCCTTACTGATTATAGACCCATTTTTCAATTTCATGCAATTCATATTTACATATATATACTTTATCTTTAATGATATCAATTTTTCATCCAACTTGTCGGCAATTAATATTTGCAGTGTTATCAGATGGGCATGAGATAGTTTTGGCACAAACATCGCAGAAAATAACTTTGTTTTAAAGATTGTATCAAAATTTAGGATCTTTTGAGGCAACATTTTTTTCCCCCACACTTTTTGCAAAGATGAGGGTTTTTGTTAAAACAAATTTATTTCCACCTCACCTTTGAGAAGAAATAACCTCATTTTGCTTATCAGATTCCTTATCGTAGCAATTTACTTACTATTACCTGTTATTCAGCTTAAATGAAACTTTTAACATTGGTATAAAGTTAGTAAAAAGATTTCTTATGGGGAGGCTGGAAAACAAATGTGTTTTGGTAAACATTTTTGAAATAGAATTTTCATTAAAGTTTATTATTTATTTAGTATAAAAATCAACATTTATTGATTAGTGCCCTGTTTATTCTGTGATTTAATACTTCTTATAATTTTTTTCTTTCTTTCTTTTTTTTTTTTTTTTTTTTTTTTTTGCCCGGGCTTATCATAAGAATTAATTATACATGCATCATTATTCTCTATTTGATGGGTGCAAGACCAGTAATTTAAAATATTGTTTTGTGACTTGTTTGTTGATGACTGGGACCAAAAACTTTTTTGGTCTAAGTTGATAATACAACAATTTCCTCAAATATGAACAAAAATTTCCTGGATAAAGCACAATTTCAACAGTGAATCCTTATTTGTTTTAGAAATTCTTTACAAATTTTACCTCAGTTGCTAGTGGGCCATAATGATTTGCTGCTAAATTTAGTTTCACATACATGCAGTAGGGCTAGTCCTTAAATACAAATTTAGCATGATAAGTTTAAATGCTAACTTAACCCTTAACTTGCTAAATTTGTGAAATGGATTCACCCTGCCTTGAATTTGGAGTAGTCCATTCAAAGTTGTAAGGGAGTTCAATAAAAAAATGAGCTGAGCCATGACAAAACCAACATAATAGGTTTGCGACCAGCATGGATCCAGACCAGCCTGCGCATCCGCGCAGTCTGATCAGGATCCATGCTGTTCGAGATCAGTTTCTCTACTTGTTATAGGGTAAACGAACAGCATGGATCCAAACCCATTATGTTGGTTTTGTCATGGCGCGGCTCAAATATAAATGAGCTACGTTGGGTATCAAACCTGGTCATACAGTACAGATGTGCAAGCTGGCCTGGCTCTATACTGGTGGCACAGGCTGATCAACATTGCTATAATTACTTTAATTAATTGATTAATTAGTTTTTAAGTACCAAATATTATAATAGGAAAAGGTAAGGAAAGATGTATCTTTTTAATTGATTTTAAAATAAAGTTCCATGTTACAATTAAGCCCATTCAATAAATCGAAGGGAAAACTAAGCAGATGTTTTGTATGAAAGTATATTTTATAATGAATGATATATGACAACTGATCAAACTTGTTGAATCATTTTACACACATACTCTAGTTTGTATTATATGTGTTTTTTCTAGACAACAATATAGACGTCTAGTACGAAGATAATTGCATGCTTTACCAACATACAGAATGTATAGAAAATTACAAACTGTTTTGGATGTAATATTTGTGTTTGTGTCTTCTTTTTCTCCCACCTCTTCTTTAAAGTCTCCCACCTCTTTCTTTAAAGTGTGTTGTTAAAGGTCTTTTCCATAGATTTACACTTCGTCATTGGAAACTGCAGCTGATGAGTTTTTAGACCTTTCTAGAAGTCTTTGTGGCCTAGTGATTCAAGTTTCTGTCATTAAGTCACTTGCCTCTCATTGTGTGGGTATGTGTCCCAACAGGGACTAGAATCTTTCATTGTGGTAGCCATCAAGCTAGTTTACTAAAGGTCAAGAGTTTTACTGTGGTATCCTGGTGTTTGAAATGATTTGAGCCGCGTCACGACAAAACCAACATAATGGGTTTAAAACCAGCATGGATCCAGACTAGTCTACGCATCTGCGCAGTCTGTTCAGGATCCATGGTGTTCGCTTACAAATCTATAACAAGTAGAGAAACTGATAGCGAACAGCATGGACCCTGATCAGAATGTGCGGTTGGGTAGGCTGGTCTGGATCAATGTTGATCGCAAACCCATTATGTTGGTTTTGCGTAGGCTGGTCTGGATCCATGCTGATCACAAACCCATTATGTTGCTTTTGTCATGACGTGGCTCATTTACAGAGAAGCACACTGGGTCTTCCTCCCCCAGCATAGCTGGAAAGTTGCTGTATAACTTTTACAGTGCTTGTGATCTAAAACCCCATATAACATTCCTGAGCTCAGCAAACCCAATCTTGCCAGTCATTTACCTAAAAGGTAAGGGGTACCATAATATAAACAAATTGATACATGTTTGTTCATACTTATCTCCCTTTACCATTATATTGGTTACCTGTAAGTTTACATAATAGTTTGGTGTAACAGCAGTTTTACAAAGGTAAAGGATTTTAGATATAAGTTTAAACCATTTTAGCATTTTAACTTTATTTCAATCTTTCAGCTTCTTTTTAATCCATGACAAAGTTTTCTTTCATGCTATTTTTTTAACTATGACAAAGTCTCAAACTAACTTAACATGAGAAGTATAAGCATCTATCGTGGTTGAAAAGCAAAATGCTCCAAGTGACACATGTCCTTAGTTTCCCAAACAATCTTATTAATTGGCTACTAGTATTTTATATGATGCTGATAAAGAGAAACATTAAGTCCAGGATAATGCCAAGTTTAGTTTTCATTTTTAAAGATGATCCATTGATCAATAGGTTAAAAAACTGTAGGAAACTGTAAATGAGCCATGCCATGACAAAACCAACATAATGCGTTTGCGACCAGCATGGATCCAGACCAGCCAGTAGAGAAACTGATAGCGAACAGCATGGATCCTGATCAGACTGTGCGGATGCGCAGGCTGGTCTGGATCCATGCTGGTCGCAAACGCACTATGTTGGTTTTGTCATGACGTGGCTCAAATATCAGTGTCCAATAAGGAATATCTATGGTATAGAGATGAGATTGTTATGAGTAAATATCATGGTCTGGGAAAACATGGAGGGCCTTTAAATTCAGACAATATCAAAGCTGTGTGGCCAGAATCTTTTTGCAAGATTAGACAAAATCTGAACTTGAGTTTCTGCAATTCTCTAATGAACTAAAATCTCCCTTAACTCCATGAATTCAAAATATCAGTCACTTTTTATTGGTGCATTGAGTACATGTTAGTTACAAACTTTTTTGTTTGTTAATCCCATGTTGTTGAAAAATCAGAAATACGATGGATGTTACTGATTGGTTAAATGGTTAAAAAAAAACAAACGTCTAAAATCATTGCTGTCAATAAATATGCTGTCAGTGGTGCCCAAAATCATTGTGGCGTTAAGTACCATGATTATTAAGAACAATATGCAATATGATTCATTTTTAAAATTGAATTTCACTAAAGCTTTCACTAAAAGTGATTCATACCCCCACATGCAACCTTGACTTTTTCATAAGCTTGCTAAAGGCAACTTAACAATATTTCTTTCCTAGCTAAGTCTCGAAATAAGCTTGCTAAATACCTAGTTTGATTACACAATCTCATACCCAACTATATTTATTGTATGGAACCATTTTCTATTTTTAGAAACAATGACCTGACCCAATGAGGTCCAAATGCAATCCCAACCAGGGTTTCTGCATTAAGTTGCTATACACCAAGTTTGATTACACTATCATACCTAATTGTAGTTATTGTCCGGAAACCATTTTTCTATTTTTAGTAACAGTGACCTTGTCCAATCACCCATGCCATATAACCACAATCTGAATATTTCACTACTCTCCAACCTGTTTTATGCTTCATTAAAGTGACCCATATTTCTGGTCAAAGATATTCATTGAACTACTTCACTTCAATAACATGCTTTATTTCAAAATAACATTTGATATCTTTGAAGAACTCCACTGAGGTTCAAAAGCCTAAAAACATAAAAGATGAATTTCTTATATAAATCAACTGGGGTACTTAAAGCTGCATGCCTCCAGATGAATCAAAATATTTCAAGAAAATCAAACTTAAGAAAAAGTACTTGATTTATAAGAACAATAAAAAGATTCAAGACTTAAGTAATAGTTTCCATGTAATCGGCGATTTGTGACCGATTTTGCAGTATTTTTCACCATATCTCTACTGCGTTAGTAACGCAGTAAGGGCTATTTTTGCATAATTTGATATCCTTTTTGCTGATTAACATGTGTTGTAAGTGCTGTATTCAAGGTAAAAATTATTTTCATTGTTCAATTGACAATATTTTTCTTTTTGAAACATATTCAAAATGTTCATGAAAATTTGCATGAATCTTGAGGCCTGCTGCTTTAAAACAGAATAATATGCAAAAGAATAAGATTATACTCTGAAAAAAAAACTGAAATTTATAATTTATTCCTATCCTTAACCTGATTTAAGTGAAAAGCATTTCAAAACTTTTCAATTTTGGGTAAAATGTTCATAATTTGAATAATTTTTCTGGAAAAACGGAGTTAGTGAAAGATTTGAAGTTTTTCATACAAGTTATTGGTCTAGACTAACATCAAAAGGAACATTAATCTTGAAAAATTATTTCCAGTCAGGTCATTTAAAAAAACCCTCAGTGGAGTCCCTTTAAGACATGCACTTTATGTGTATATATCTCAAACAAGTTGTCTCTTTACAAATAAAGCATGTTACTAGCCCGTACTTGCTTAGGGACATTAAAGATTTGGTATCATGTGATTATTAAATTGAAGTGAGACCAGCGTATTACATTCAGAGGAATACTGATAAATACTTTGTTGAATCAAAATAAGTACAAATTTAAGAATATACAAAAATCATTTAATATATTATTTAATATGATAGTAAAATTCAAAATACACTCCAATCAATCCATGGACAACTCCACACAAAAAGTTTTCAATAATTAAACTAACAAATAGGAAAATTCATTTACATTTATCAAAATTTTATAGTATCTTTCCTTCTGCCTTCCATTATTTTATAACAACAGTCTATGCATTGTTGTGTATGTTTTCCTTTTAATGAAACCAACTGGTAGTTTTCCTCCGACTGTGTCACACTCCCGTTAACATCATCACACAACATTTTCACCACTTCTGACCTATCCTCTTCTTGACTCTGGAATAAAATCAACATAAAATAGACATTAACCATGGAATATATCACCATAAAATAGACATTGACCCTGGAATATATCACCATAAAATAGACATTGACCCTGGAATATATTACCATAAAATAGACATTGACCCCAGAATATATCACCATCAAATAGACATTGACCCTGGAATATATCACTATAAAATAAACATTGACCCTGTGATATATCAACATCAAATAGACATTGACCTTGGAATATATCACTATAAAATAGACATTGACCATGGAATATATCACCATAAAATAGACATTGCCCCTGGAATAAATCACCATAAAATAGACACTGACCATGGAATATATGGCCATAAAAAGACATTGACCATGGAGTATATCACCATAAAATAGACATTGCCCCTGGAATATATCACCATAAAATAGACATTGACCATGGAGTATATCACCATAAAATAGACATTGACCCTTAAATATATCACCATAAAATAGACATTGACCATGGAATATATCACCATCAAATAGACATTGACCATGGAATATATCACCATAAAATAGTCAGACAACAGTACATGTAAATACAGAATAAGTGGATATTTCCATGTGGCAAAAAGTCAGAAAATTTCAAATTTCAGACACTGTATGTGAGGAAATATAGTGAATCATGCAAGGGTAGAATTAAATGACAGGTTGGTTGATATATTGAATTTCAGCTTTCTAGTGATCCCAGACAGTTTATTGTCAATTAAAAATCAATCAAAATATATAAAGAAATCAATCTCATGTTTGTTAAATTCATAAACATAAAAACTATACCTTAGGAAATGCAACATAAGCAACTGTTTTATTTGATGTCTCCACCACCAGCATCAATGGCTTTAAAATTATCTGAGATTTCATCATTTTGTTTAGCTGAAACATTAAACAATGCAAACTTTAAAATAAATTAAAAAAATACTAAAACACAGGTTTTAATATGAGAAAATGAAAACTTAAAAATTTAACAGTGTTACAGCTTATAATAGATCAGACCTAGTAGTGTTTCCATAGGACTTAAATGTCGAAACATCAGGACAGACAGACAGATGGACAGACAAGGCAAATCAATATCCAGTCATTTAGCGCAAGGCTTTTACATATTTGATACCTTAATGTGAGGAGTGAAAAAGATGATTGGCACCTAAAACTTAACCAAAGTGTAGACATTTTATATATATGGACAACCAGCTGAAATTTTCTTCCAAAATTTAACAGAAATCATACCTTTGGTAAAACTTTCATATTAAAGTTATATATAATATATTCTTCTTCATTGTTCATTCCAACTAACAAGTCCTGCAAAAACAAATAATATTCCATATGATATCCTATATTTCAATCTAGCTAGCATGACAACATCTACAACAACAACGTCCCAGTGACCATGGTAACTGGACTTTTATCTTTGAAACAGATGAGCTAAAAATCAAATATGATGGTATGCACAATGCAGAAAATGATATCTTTCATATTTATGAGACTTTTGACACAGTCATTCTAGCAGATTTTTATTTTATATTGTATAGCAAACAGTATATCACCTTTTTTTATTTAATTCTAAAACATCTGACAACATTCTGAAATATATCCTGTCCATGAGGGTGTATTTCACAATGAAATATTCCATTTTAATAAATAAAGAATGTGACATGTCAAGTGGTGAACATGTTTGACTAGGAATCTAAGGAGTGCTGACCTTGTGGATTTTTTCAGGGGCAAACCATTGTTACCTTAGCTAAGAAACTTTACACTTGCGCCTTTTGCTTGCAGATAGTTTATAACTTCCTACACAAACAAATTAAATTAAATTCTGTATAAACTAAAAAATTAATTAAATGATCTTAAATCAAAGCAGATGTATAACATAAATAAGGGTCTTTCATAGAAAAAGAGTAGCATACATTACAGGTCATTAACCAAAGTCTGTAATAATAACCCAATCAGATGTTGAGATGTCTTAAACAAGATGGCCCAGAAGACCCTGGATCACTCACCTGAGAAATAGGTCAAAAGGTCAAAGTGTAACCCCTTTTCACCCCAGAATTACAATTTGAAAACAAAGAACAGCTAAATCTGAAAAAATTTTGTACAGTTTCAGCAAGGAAATTTTTGTGTGAAATTATTTCAAAACTGAACCAGTGGTTAAGATGTTGTTTAAATGTTGTTGTTTCTAATTTTAACTCTGGCAGCCATTTTATTAAACAGTTCAGCCTGTCACTTAGTGAGAGGTGAGCTTATAAAAAGATGATAGAAAAAGAGAGGGAAAACAAACACTTGACCTGGCTGGGGATTGAACTGTCGACCTCAATCCCCTGGGGCGGGGACAATTTTGACCCTAGGGGTTTCATTTCAACAAACATGGTGGACATAGTATTACACTAGAACATGTTTTGTGTCAAATATCTAAGCTCTAGCTCTTTCGTTTTTTTACAAGAAAATTTTTTAAGAGTTATGGAAAAAAATCTTTCGGTTGCCATGACAACCAGAGTTCTTCATGGAATTTAATTCTTTGAACAACTTTGGTAGAACTTCATGCAAGAAACATCCCTGCAAAGTTTCAACAAATTTGGCCATGTGGTTTAGGAGGAGAAGTTGTTTAAAGAAATTGTTGACAGACAGACAGACTGACGGACAGACGATGGACAACAGACAATGGACCATTAAAAAAGCTCACCTTGAGGACATTGTCCTCAGGTAAGCAAAAAAGTCTCAAAACCAAAGAATGATAATAACTGTCTTCCAATTTTATCATTATAGTCTCTAAGCTAGAACACTTAGCAATAAAATCATATATACTTTACCTGTTGTAGCTGTATGAAGGCTTGCTTGTTGTATAAAGTATTTATGTGCGTTCCTATAGCAACTATTTTATTTGTCATTTTATCCTTGAACAGCTTTGGTAACATGTCCGTTCCCAGTACCTGTATCGTACATAATGTATGTCAGTAAATCTTACATATTGTACAGGTATATTGATAACAATCATATAAACATGGCAGAATCCATGACCAAAATGTATACAGTATATGACATTAATTTACTTTCACCTCATTGCTGTGTGTTTTATTCACTCTATAGAATTTGAATTCTTACATTTGAAAAAAAGCTCAGTACAGCCAAATTTGGCCCATTTCATTTGTCACATGTATGCATCAGACTCATGTTGTGTCTTAGTTTACAAGCTTACAGAAAGAAGGTTTTATGATCAAGGTTCAAGTTGTTTGAAGACAAAGGCACAAGCCCTCTCCCTCCCCCAAATTTGAAGATTGATGCTCAGCATAAAATAGCAATGAATGAAATACCGTGTTTATCTGTTTCTGTAACTCTGTACACTGTTTTAAGTTTTCTTCCTTCACTTTTATTGTAAGGTCAGTATATAAACATTCTACCTGTTCCGCCAACTGTTTTGCCTAGAAAAGTAAGCAAAATATACAACATCTAATGTTATATATAATAAATCTGTAAAAATTAGAATGCAAAAGCCTTATATAGATACAATGTAATTCTAATTGTGTCAAAAAGGGGTTGCTTCTATTTGAGAAGTATAAATCAAGATTGATAAAAACAAAATATATGAATGAAGAATTAATATATTTCACCCCCTAAGTTAGATACCATAGACACTGTTTTATTAATTCTTTAATTAACAGAGACATAGATAACAGAGATAAGCAACTCCTATATACTCCATTGAAATATCACTCATGCCTATCAAAAAGTGAAAAATTAGGCATTTTGTAGCAAATAAAACTTAATGGGTGTACATTTGATCCTTTTATATTATATACCATTTTAAAGGTAAATCTTTTATCTATTTCTGCATGTTAAAAAATTGGTAACTTTCCATGCCTTTTGCTTAGAAAAACATGGCATAACATACCCACTGAGCTAGTTTTTTGTCATATGAATAGCTTTGTAACAAAAATTATCATAGTAGTTCTCTTTTAAAAAATGATGTAACATTTATTTAAATGGGAACTGTAAATCTTTTTACCTGCAGCCATAGGCAAATGCATAAGCTTTCAGAAAATGTATTATTTTACTGATTTTGATATCTGGTTAATAAGTTTTACTTGCTACAAGTTTTAAGTTTAGCAGGCACTCGTGATATTTTAACTGGCTAGGAAGTTGCCTATCTCTGTTATCTATGTCTCTGTTTTCGATAATGCTTGTGAAAATCTTCTCTTTTAAACAGACACAACTGAGGCTTTTTTGAGTTGTCAAAATTGGAAATATTCTGCTAATAGTTGTGTACAAATTGATGAAAGTCTGTACTATTAGCTTATTTACAACTTTTTAGGTCATTACCTCATCCTGTTTTTAATTGGGCAAAATGACCCAAAAGTGAAACAAGTTGCAATGCTTTTCACTCAAATTCAAGAGTAACACACAAAGAAAATAAAATTCAATTTAATTCAAGGTATATTTCTTTGTTATCTTTTTCAGAGTTCTCAATTGTAAGTGCTTCACTTCATATGTCTTGGATTTCCAAATTTATTGTTTTTTAGACCTTTGGATCTCAGTGGAGTTCCTTTAAAATACTCAAAACAGAATGTCTCCTAGATGAGTTCAATGAATCTCCAAAATGAAAAATTATTTTGAAGCAATATTGAAAATAAAGGTGAAACTGTGCAAAATTTGAAAGAATTTACTTTTTTGTAAGCAGATTAAGAGGATGTTCTGCACATTTTGACAAGTTCAGGTAATTATGCGGATATCAAGTGCCTAAAGGAAGGTTGTATAAAAAAAAAAACATTTGAAAGCAACTTTACCCATTAGAATAACCTTCAAGCTTTCCTAAATATCAACACAAAAGGCCTACTGCTTTAAACACAATCATGTAAATTTCTAAAGAATTATTTAAGATATTGTGTATTAATTAAGTACATTTGTATTTACCTGTCTGGCTGGTTCCCCTGTTAGACAAACAATAGTTTTAGTACCACTGGTTTGACCTTGAACACTAGTAATACAGAAATCTTCAAGGTCACCTGTGTTAAATACATGCCTGAAAAAAAGAAGTCCAGTTAAGTCATCACCAGCATTGTATGTATAGGTCAGATGACAACTTTCAAATTTTACAGGTGGAGTAAGAACACACGTTCCTCTGAGCATTATTTAAGCCGTCATTGGGCATCTGAATATGACAAAACTGATACAAATGAGTTAGTGAAATTAAAAACTAAACATGCCACATTTTAGATTTAGTAAGGTAAGAAAAATATTCAGGACAAGAAATATTTGAGCCGCATCATGACAAAACCAATGTAATGCATTTGCGACCAGCATGGATCCAGACCAGCCTGGCATTATATTGGTTTTGTCATGACGTGGCTCAAATCTATTTAGTATCATTGTCTTGGTTCGGTTATAAACAATACCAACACTGCTAAGATGATATTGTAACTTTCAACCTCTCTTAGAGAAAGTAGATCTCGGATTTCCTTCCATTCATTATTTCAGGCATTTTAAGTATAACAACCAAACTTTTGTAAGCTAGCTAAACATTAAGAATCAAGAATATTTGACAAGAACCTGACCCACAGTGGAAGACTAGTGGTTTAAAGTCAACGACCTTGACTACACAACAAAAAGCACACCAGACTTGTCATAATATAATGAAAATTATTTTCTGGTCTTTAAGTAATGCAGGAAGTATTATACATGTATTATATTATTCCAACAAACTATACAAAGCAAAGGATTAAACAATTAATGTTCAGCTGAGAACACAAAAGAATTCTTCAAGTATAAATCTAATTTCACTAAAAATAATATCATCTTTTAAATAAATATCTATTCATACTATAAACACTTTTCAAATAATAAAACCATGATCAAGAATCAATTAAAAGATTGCAAAAGTTACAGAACTGCACTTTACAGACTACTGGTAGTTAAAAAAGACTACCTAAAAACATTAGTACTCAGAGTACATTCTGGCATGACAATTACTTATATAGGGCAATTATTTACTTACGTCCCTCCACACAACTCTTTAGAAACACAGGAATCTTCCCGACCTTGACCTTCAACTGTCACAGCATATACCTCACTTGGATACACCTTCAAATATTCAGTTATTATTTTTCTTTTAATATAAAAGAGCCCCGTCACGACAAAACCAACATAGTGGGTTTGCGACCAGCATGGATCCAGACCAGCCTGCGCATCCACGCAGTCTGATCAGGATCCATGCTGTTCGTTTACCAACTCTATTACAAGTAGAGAAAGTGACAGCGAACAGCATGGATCCTGATCAGACTGCGCAGATGCCCAGGCTCGTCTGGATCCATGCTGGTCGCAAACCCACTGTGTTGGTTTTGTTGTGACGCGGCTCAATTATTATTGTTTCAAGCTCCATTGTGCAGAAAATTTGTAGTTTATATGAATCAATTTTAAGTCTAACTTTCAAAGTTATGTTTTCATAATAAAAAAAAAAATAATAATTTTCTTTTTAGAAAATCTGTCCTTACTTCACACGAACAACATCTGTTACACTCCAATTATCGAAGGCACTTACCACATTATCTAGATAAACCATTCCCCGAGTTTCTAGAGCTTGTTTCAAGGGTACAAGATTTCTCTGTACTGGAATTTTTTCTTCTATAGTTCTGTTTACTAATTTATCTACTTTCTGTATGTCTTCATCAGAAAAAGTGCCCTTCAATGCAAAGTGAATTATGTTGTTTACAAATAAAATATGTTTTTAATGAATATCAATTTTATTCTCTAAGGAAGATGTTCTTGTAATCATATAAGGTAGTGAAATATAAACTTAGAGTAAAGAGAAATATAAACTTAGGGTAAAGAGAAATATTAACTTACAGTAAAGTGAAATATCAGCTTACAGTAAAGTGAAATATCAGCTTACAGTAAAGTGAAATATACACTTACAGTAAAGTGAAATATACACTTACAGTAAAGTGAAATATAAACTTACAGTTAAGTGAAATATAAACTTATAGTAAAGTGAAATATACACTTACAATAAAGTGAAATATAAACTTACAGTAAAGTGAAATATAAACTTACAATTAAGTGAAATATAAACTACAGTAAAGAAAAATATAAACTTACAGTAAAGAAAAAAATATAAACTTACAGTAAATGGGGGATATTCAAGTTTTTTCTATAAATACAGGATTTTTTTCATTGATTACTATGAAAATTGGTATGAAAATAAATATTTCATGAATGGGTGTTGCCACAAGTGAAATATGATAATTTTTCACACCACAAGAGGAAAATAAATCCTGTATTTACAGTAAAAAACTTGAATTTTATACAGAAACAGAGCAGTGGTCTAACTGAGACTGCCTCTCAACCCATGGATCATGGTTTCAAGCCCTGCTGGGATCACTGCCAAGTTTCCTCATAGTACAGCATTTTACCTCGCACCAACATTGTAAAGGTCATATGTCGACTTTCCAGCTATAATTGTAAAGAAAGTGCCCCTCTGTGCATTAATAAAGGCATAAATAGGCACCCGAGTAGAACCAACAACGTTCTGTAACCTAGCTGGATAGCTTCCTCACATGAAAGAATCCAAAGTCCCTGGCGAGATTCAAACCCACAGCGGTAAGGGGCTAATGGTTTGAAATCAACAAACCATAACAACACAGCATCGGTTGCCGGGAGCTAAAAATAGATGTTTGTTTAAACCAATCTTTACTTACCCAGCATGAGAAGTCAAATGTTAGTTTATTACAGGTAACAGTGGACCCACTTTGTGTGACATCACTTCTAATAACTTGTCGTAGGGCAGAGTTTACAAGATGAGTTGCTGTGTGGTTCCTGGTACATCCAACTCTCCAATCCTTTTTAAAATGATAATAAATTAATAATTAACTAATTGTGTTCCCTTTGCCCAATGAACATGCATTTAAAAACAATCAAAGATAAGATGTGTTGCTTTTATGTTGGCTAAGTTTTTGAAGCAATCTCAGTTTTCGTTGTATTATGACACTCCCAACATTATTTCAGTTAGATGTGGGCATCTAGGTATGTCAAATCAACTTGAAATGGGAGTGTTTTTTTAAACAGTGCAGCTTAAAAAGGAGATAGCAGTGTACTTTCTGCATGGATGTTTAAAAAAGAACTCATATTACAACATAAATCATTTTGTTTTTTTAATCACCTAGAATAAAACAATATCAAAACATTTTAGTATAATCAAGACAAAAATTAAGATTGGATATTGATATTCAAATGACAGCATGACATTGGTTAACGTAAAATAAGTGCTTGGAAACAACGAAACTGCTTTTGCCATTAATAACTGGTATCAAAACCCAAGTTATACTGTCCTAATTATTTCTTTTTTATTTGTACATAGAAATACTTACAGAATCTAAACTGAGTGATGCTGGCTGACTTGTTTCTACATGACCTTGTATAACATGTCCTATATGTAGAACATAATCATGACTGGATTGTGTGTCATATACCTGCACCATACCTGTCTGAAACAGAATTCAAAATGTTTTTATAGGGCATCTGTGACTGAGTGGTTAAGGTTGTTGACTTCAAACCACTTGCCCCTCACGGCTGTAGGTTCAAATCCAGGGAAAAATGATTTCTTTTATGTAAGAAAGCTATCCAGCTTGCTTATTCTACTCAGGTGCTGGCTTGTGCCTGAAATATTGCTCAGAGGGGCACCAAACGTTTTCCTCCACCAGTAAAGCTGGAAAATCGTCATAATGCCTCTTCTGTGATGGTGTGGCATACAATGCAAATAAAAATGTTTTATACAGATATAAACAGTGGACATTAAGATAAACTGACCAAATGCTGGTGCAAAGTAGAGTTACAAGTAAACATTTAGATTTCATTATATTTTAGCTAAAGCAGTCAATAGTTTGTTGGTCAAGAAACTGTAATAGTGGAATTTTACTAACAAATGAACTGCCAAATAATTATATGCATGTAATTAGAAAAAAAGAATGCATACCTTTGAGACTCTACAGATAAATTACCTGAGTTTTAATCAAGCCTTTATCCCCCACTTGTCCCCCTTTCTCAGCATAAAACTGTGTCTTATCAACTATAACAGCAACTGTCGAACGTTCTGATACAGACTTACTTAACTTGTTACAATCATCAACCATACACTCTATCCTTCCTTCAATCACTGGAAACTCTAAAATTACAAAACATGCATAAAACATAACTATAACTGTATGTTTGGCAATTATTATGTCAATGTTTTTTTTTCTTAAGGCACGCAACTGGGTTATCTAGTTTATTCACCCAGTAATAGAACTGAGGTGGTTGGGGTCATTCCCATCACACCATACATGTATTATATATACAAGTTCAATACTAACATACAGCAATCATTCATGTTTAGAATTAAATTTTCACACAGATAAAAAGAGCTCAGCTAAGGTCAAAAAGCCTAAAAACATTAAAAAAAATGAAATTCTCACATAGCATTTAAAATGATTAAAAAAATCTACAAATAATAATAAGAAATATGATTAAATTAAAAATTGACTTTTTGTGCAATTCTTAGCCAAATCTTAGTGAATATCTACACTCAAGTTATTGATACAGACCTCCATCAAATGGTATATATACTTCCAGGCCTATTAGGTCAAAAAAACCTCAGTGAAGTCCCTTTAATTTAACATGACAGGGTGTATCATTTACATTTGGTTAGTCATAAACAGTGTTGCGTCTAGAATTTCAAAATTATGGGGAATTGTCCCCCACTCAACTAAATAATGTGGGGGATTTGAAAAAAATGTGGGGGACAAGCATTTACCTACAATATGATCATTTTAAAATTGTATTTTGTTGTAAAACAAACAGAAAACAATGACAGACTTACCACAAAAAAATTCATTAATTTTACGTTTAGGCATTTTTGCAATTGTCTGCTCAAGAACAGAAATATAAATAAAAAATAAGATATTGAAGAATACTAGTTAAGTGCACAGGTCAACTGTCAATACACACGTGAGATGATCCGACCGGCTGCTACTAGCTATTTTGTTCGTATTTTAGTCATTACCGCGAGTGAAAACAAACATGGCAGAAGCGTTCAAAATACGATGAAGATTAACTAAATTAAGTTGAAAAGATCGTTTGATGCGCGACTTGGTGCACATTGACTTCATTAAATTGAGCGATCTGCAAAATATAAGCGCGAATTGCGCAATCGCGTGGCCTAGATGCAACATTGCATAAAACAGATACCAGTATATCACCATTGATAATGAATTGTCTAAAAAACCAGCTTGACATCATCAAATTATCTTAAACACATCAGCTGCATTAAAATATAAAATATAGATTCATTTTTGCCATATATAGTATATACTTACCTACAGTTTTATATTTTTACCACAATCATGTAATATGCAAAATGTCTTACGATTTAGTTCAAATGGTTCATAACAACTACCTTTACTATTTTAAATGGCTTACGATTTAGTTCAAATGGTTCATAGCAACTACCTTTACTATTTTAACAAACACTCTAAGACACCTGCTGATATAATACTATTACACAAGTATATTACCATATTTTCCTCCTGCAGATTTTGTGTACTCATATTTGTGACTATCGGTTGTGACAGGTATATTGTTGTTATATAAATCATTCAACAGTTCTGCTGTAAAACATGGGTACTCTACCTCCGTAGGGGTCACATGAGCTCCCTTAAATAAAATTAGATACCATTGTAAAAATATTTTTTCCAAATAAATAAAAACAGGACCAAAAAACCCTTCTTTGTAGAGGCCGAATAAAGGCTGCTTCCCCAACCAAACTAGCCTCTTTTTTTCCCCAGTTTGGTCCTCAAAGTTCACCACGCTTTTGAAACTTCCCATAAAATTTAGAACAAAATTAAATGATGGTGTTGAATTATGGTCTTTTACTGTGTTATAAGTATTTCCCAGTGCTTTTTGCTTTTTATTTTGAAGAACTTGTTAGTTAAAAGTTTTTGTTAAATTTGAGACCCTTTTTCCAAAAGTATGCCAAAATCATGCATATTTTCCCCCAAGAAAAAGGCCAAGGTTTTTGTAGCAAAAAGCCCTTTAACCATAATGGAGGTCATATTTACCAAGGTGCATGTAGGAAAAAGCCCTTTAACCATAATGGTGGTCATTTTTACCTGGTTGCATGTAGGAAAAAGCCCTTTAACCATAATGAAGGTCATATTTACCAAGGTGCATGTAGGAAAAAGCCGTTTAACCATAATGGAGGTCATATTTACCAAGGTGCATGTAGGAAAAAAACCTTTAACCATAATGGAGGTCATATTTACCAGGGTGCATGTAGGAAAAAACCCTTTAACCATAATGGAGGTCATATTTATCAGGGTGCATGTAGGAAAAAACCCTTTAACCATAATGGAGGTCATATTTATCAGGGTGCATGTAGGAAAAAACCCTTTAACCATAATGGAGGTCATATTTATCAGGGTGCATGTAGGAAAAAGCCGTTTAACCATAATGGAGGTCATATTTACCAAGGTGCATGTAGGAAAAAGCCCTTTAACCATAATGGAGGTCACATTTACCAGGGTGCATGTAGGAAAAAGCAGTTTAACCATAATGGAGGTCATATTTACCTGGTTGCATGTAGGAAAAAGCCCTTTAACCATAATGGAGGTCACATTTACCAGGGTGCATGTAGGAAAAAGCCCTTTAACCATAATGGAGGTCACATTTACCAGGGTGCATGTAGGAAAAAGCCCTTTAACCATAATGGAGGTCACATGTACCAGGGTACATGTAGGAAAAAGCCCTTTAACCATAATGGAGGTCATTTTTACCAAGGTGCATGTAGGAAAAAACCCTTTAACCATAATGAAGGTCACATTTACCAAGGTGCATGTAAGAAAAAGCCCTTTAACCATAATAGAGGTCATTTTTACCAAGGTGCATGTATAAAAAAAGCCGTTTAACCAAAATGGAGATTATTTTTACCAAGGTGCATGTAGGAAAAAGCCCTTTAACCATAATGGAGGTCATTTTTACCAAGGTGGATGTATAAAAAAGCCGTTTAACCATGATGGAGGTCATTTTTACCAAGGTGCATGTAGGAAAAAGCCCTTTAACCATAATGGAGGTCATTTTTACCAAGGTGCATGTATAAAAAAGCCTTTAACCATAATGGAGGTCATTTTTACCAAGGTGCATGTAGGAAAAAGCCCTTTAACCATAATGGTGGTCATTTTTACCTGGTTGCATGTAGGAAAAAGCAGTTTAACCATAATGGAGGTCATATTTACCTGGTTGCATGTAGGAAAAAGCAGTTTAACCATAATGGTGGTCATTTTTACCAAGGTGCATGTAGGAAAAAGCCCTTTAACCATAATGGAGGTCACATTTACCAGGGTGCATGTAAGAAAAAGCAGTTTAACCATAATGGAGGTCATTTTTACCAAGGTGCATGTAGCAAAAAGCCCTTTAACCATAATGGAGTTCATATTTACATTGTGCATGTAGGAAAAAACCGTTTAACCATAATGGAGGTCACATTTACCAGGGTGCATGTAGGAAAAAGCCCTTTAACCATAATGGATGGCCAAAATCCCAGTAATTGAAAGCAAAACAGAGCCACAAACACAATGATGAGAAGAAGATGGCACACAAAGTAACTTCAGTCAATATGATCAATATAACCAAAAGCCAGTCATGAAGTTTGCATCACAGATGGATTATTTCATTTTTATATTTTATACATAGATAATATTCACATACTGTGCATCTTGTATAATTTCTCATTTTGTCTATCTACACCCAGGGCATTTTTGTCATTCATCTGGCAATTTGAAGTGGAAAGCTTTTATCTACACATCAATGGAGACATTGTCTTTTTTTAACCTGTTATAGAGCTTTTGGCTGAGTAGGATCATATAATGTAAAAAAACAACATATTGAGCTAAAATTATACTCACATGTCGATATTCAAAGTAACTTTTCAAATCTTCTACATCTATTTTAAGACCGTATTCTGGGGCAATCAGTTCTATCATTTCTGTTGACACTATGTTTCCATAGTAACCATCATGTAGTCTTTTAATGTATTCAACTGTTAATAAAAGAATCATCCTTTAAATCAATGAATGAAATTTCCTCTGCAGAAAAATATATTCTCCGATTCCACTTCTTGGCAGGCATATTCTCTTTTAAAGCTTAATAAAATTTTAAAACATTATTATCTTCATTGAAAGTAATCTCAGAGTGATTGCTTAATTTTGAACTAAGTTGTTACAACAATAAGTTTAAAACAAGAGCCATGTCAACATGGCCATCCCTCGCCGAATGTTTTTGCTCATTGGAAAAATATATATGTAGTAGAGCAGAATAATTCAATTTAAAGAGCTCTTTTGGTAATGAAAACTGATGGCTGAAGTGATTACAGATTTGAAACCTATGTGACTACTGATGGCTGAAAATAATAAAGGGCAATAACTGAAAAATAATGCAGGGTAAGTTATCATTCTTATAAGCTGCAATCCTCCTCAATGAGATCTATCCACCTACAAAGTTTCAAGTTGATACCTCAAAGGCTTCTATAGTTATGCTCTGGACAAAAATTAAGCATGAAAAATAACAAAGGGCAATAACTGAAAAATTATGCAGGGTAGAGTTATCATTCTTGTGTGCTGCACTCCTCCTAATGAGACCTATCCACCTATGAAGTTTCATGTTGATATCTCAAAGGCTTTTTAAGAATGCTCTGGACAAGATTAAGCACAGAAAATAACAAAGGGCAATAACTGAAAAATTATGAAGGGTAGAGTTATCATTCTTTTGCACTGCACACCTCTTGAGTGAGATCTATCCACCTATGAAGTTTCATGTTGATATCTCATAAGCTTTTTGAGTTATGCTCTGGACAAAAATTAAGTTTGAAAAATAACAAAGGGCAATAAATGAAATATTATGCAATGTAGAGTTTTTGTGCACTGCACTCCTCCTTAATATGATCTATCCACCTATGAAGTTTCAAGTTGATACCTCAAATTCTTTTTGAGATATGCTTCGGACAAATAGTATGAAAAATAACAAAGGGCAATAACTCAAAAATTATAATGGGAAGAGTTATCTTTCTTATGCACAGCATTCCACCTCAATAAGATCTATCCACCTATGAAGTTTCATGCTGACATCTCAAAGACTTTTTGAGTTATGCTTCACTCAGGTGAAAAAATTAAGTATAAAAATAACAAAGGGCAATAACTAAAAAATTATGAAGGGTAGAGTTATCATTCTTGTGCACTGCACACCTCCTGAGTGAGATCTATCCACCTATGAAGTTTCAAGTTGATACCTCAAATTCTTTTTGAGATATGCTCCCGACAAAAAGTATGAAAAATAACAAAGGGCAATTACCGAAAAATTATGCAGGGTAGAGTTCTTGTGCACTGCACTCCTCCTCAATATGATCTATCCACCTATGAAGTTCCAAGTTGATACCTCAAATACTTTTTGAGATATGCTCCTGACAAAAATGTCGGATGGAAGGACGGACGAAAGGAAGGACGGACGGAAGGACACAGGGACGGACGAAGACTATTTCTATATCCCCCGCCGCCTTTCGGCGAGGGATAATTAAACATTGAGCCTTACCATGCTATATATATTAAAATGACTTGTCCAGCTTTCTTTCAATGTGGACAATACTATTCATCATTTTTAGGAAAAAATTCAAAATAAGTATACTCTAACTTGGTATAATTGGTGCAATTCTATTACTCACAGTAATTATTGACCGCATTCAAAAAAAAATTGAAATATTTAGTTGATTTTTTTCTGCTTAACACAAAATATTAATTATTAAATTTATCAATGAAATTCAATTCAGACATATTGGAAACATTAAGTATGCTGATGATACGGAGTCTTATGCTACTGACTGGACAGCAAACAGTGCAGACCATGATCAGATGTCATATATGTGCTGAATGATCGTGGTCTGCACTGGTCAGTGTTACTGCACTTGTCAGTGTTACTGCACTTGTCAGTGTTACTGCACTTGTCAGTGTTACTGCACTTGTCAGTGTTACTGCACTTGTCAGTGTTACTGCACTTGTCAGTGTTACTGCACTTGTCAGTGTTACTGCACTTGTCAGTGTTACTGCACTTGTCAGTGTTACTGCACTTGTCAGTGTTACTGCACTGGTCAGTGTTACTGCACTGGTCAGTGTTACTGCACTGGTCAGTGTTACTGCACTGGTCAGTGTTACTGCACTGGTCAGAGTTACTGCACTGGTCAGTGTTACTGCACTGGTCAGTGTTACTGCACTGGTCAGTGTTACTGCACTGGTCAGTGTTACTGCACTGGTCAGTGCTACTGCACTGGTCAGTGTTACTGCACTGGTCAGTGTTACTGCACTGGTCAGTGTTAATTTCCAATGCTGCCAGCAGGCTTAGAGTTAAATAAAAATTTAACAGAAAATAAACAAACCATTTAATTTTGTTAAATTTGGATTTTTCTTTTTCAGTTTCAGAAAGTTCTTTCTTCCATCACTAAGAGACTGTATGTAGCGATCTTCTGTCACATCCAACACTTCTTTTACCTGAAATATCACTATACTAACATTAATACATTCAGTCATTTTCTGCCTATTTTTAGAAGAAATGACTTATGTACCAGATACATATAAACATTCTTGTATTAAAAAATCTAACCAAATTGGTACTAAATTGGTACAAAAAATGACTTTATAGATTTTGGGAAAATATTTCCTATTATCATTAATGATATACTGACTTAAATCAAATATCAGCCTGTACTTGGTTAACTAATTTAATAATAATGCCTTCACTGACACAGATGTTGGATTACACAGGTGGATTGGATTACACAGGTGTATGTATCACTCATACAAGAGTCAAGATAACATTTCTCACATGGTTCAAGTATAGACTTTGAGATATCCAAGTAAGCTCTAAGTTCTCATCAAAATTAAACCCCAATACAAATGCTGAAGCTACACTAACATTTTCTACCGTTTCCTGATCTAAGTTCAGGTCTATTCTAGTATTCATATAAGGCTGACTGTGAAAAAAAAACTTTACCATATAGCTTTTTTTTTAATCACTAGAAGTATTAGACTAAATTTAATGCTTTCTATAAGAATAATTTTTTCACGGTCACAAAGATGACTGTACCTACCTTTTTGGCATGTGTAGATATTTCCGGATATGTTTCACCCTAAAATAGAAACAATATCATATGATATAAACAATATGATTAGAACAATCATTAGTTAAGAACACCAGTATATAATAAACTTGAGCAATACAAAAATGTGCAGGCACCGTGGTCATAAACAAATTGTATAACAAGCTATAGTCACTACTACTTTATTAACAAGAGCTTTCAGTAAGACATCATGCCCGACTATTCTCTGTGCTTGATAGTAAAACAAGAGACTAGATAACATAGAATAGTCAGTGCTTGAGAGTAAAACAAGAGCCTAGATAACATAGAATGATATAAGTTCAATAAGGGTTATAATTCTGTAATAATCCATTTTAGAGTTATGGACCTTGAACATTGACCCCCTGCTATGCTCTTTAATAAGTGTGTAAAATTTCAACAAATTCCCTTAATTAGTTTTGGATACCAACTTGCACTAAAAAACTTGTTTGTGACAGTGAAGCCAAGGTGAGTACAAAAGCTCTTTCTTTTCTTTAAGTAGTCAACACAATAAAACATAATTGATTTACTGAGCTGCTCCTTGCCTTAGTATTGTTGTAGTTTTAGCAAGGCACCTGGTTAAGGTTTGATTTAATGATTGAGTTTGTATGAGAATTGAGACCTCATTTGTTGTCATTATTTATTACTATAAATCTGTTGGGGCTAGACTGTGTATCAGTCTGGGAGATTTTAGTTTGGTATCTCTGTCAACGGGTACCTGCATAAATAATGGACAAGAGGTCTGCAATTGTTGTGTTTAGGGAACTCAATCATTGGTTACCATCATAAATATTCCAGGAATCAGTCTGTTTGTTTCTGGTACAGTTACTTGATCAACACTTGTCGTCATAAATATAGAAGGCTTAAATTTGTCAATTAACACTAAGGTAACCTCCAAATATGGAGAGACTAGGTATTTCATATAAATACTGGGGCAAGATTTTCTAGGGGCAGTCTAGATTGAAGATTGAAGAACGAGATTCAAAATGCAAGAGTAAGATTGTAAGAGCTAGAGTTGGGATAGGGATTTTTGAGAGTTAATTATACAGTGACTTATCAACCATGTGTGAGGAAGAAAAACTCTGTAACTTTAATTATTAATTGTAGAGTAGAAATTTAGAACATTTTATAACAAATAAACAGTGAAATGAAATTAAGAACAGTTATTGTGTATATTTTATGTGGAATTATGGAAGTAGTAGAAATTATAAATTACGAGAGAGAAGAATTTATAACACTGGTGGCAGCGAACAGGATTTTTGGACTTTAACACGTTTAGAAAAGATTTTAAAGTGACTATCTGAAGAGACGTAAATTTGAACTGTACATTATAAAATTACTAAAATGGGACCAAAGAAACAAACCGGTGCAGCTTCAATTTTTGTGGAAGAACAATTTGGTGACAATGTTTTATCGGAAACTGAGTTATTACATGAAAAACTGAGAATTGCAGAAGAACAAAACACAGAGCAAGAAGCCATGTTACAAAGAGATAAAATTGTGAATCATTATCTACAGAGGATTAATGACATAGATGGATTATTAATTATAGTTGGTCTGTGTGAATTTTTGTCAGACTTTTAAGTACACTGTTTTCATTGCACATATTCATGAAGATAGATTATTAGGATAAGACTTTAAATGAAAAATATTTCTTTATTTATTGCTCAATTGGAATTAAATGTGGGTTAATGAAAAAAAGAAATTGTGGAGAAGGTGCCATTAAAATTTGTGAAAATTATAACACGGTCAAAGGTATCAATTCAAGTAAATTCAGACATTGTTAAACCTGGTAAAGCAATAAATCTTGGAACAATTAACTCATCATTAGGGATCTCCTGCTTTTCGGAAAATAAATAGCCAGCAGATAAAGTGTTTATGGGAAGTGTGCTAGTATCCCATAGGGAAGTTCGAGGCAATTCAATTCGTATTAGATTAGTTAACTTTTGATAGAAATGTAAAGTTGACCAAGGGGTCATTATTTGGATATTTGCATGAATTAAATCAATTAGATTTATTGAAAGAGAAAGTGAAAATTGATGACTGCAAATTAACTAGTAAAACATATGATAATATTAAATATGGTTTCACTAAATGGAGCAGTAAGTTAAAAGGGTTATATCATAGATCATCAGGAAGCAGAATTTAAGTTAATGTTGTGTTTGCAATTAAGCCTTTTATCAATCTCAAAGACTGTACTGTGCAACTTGAAGAGAACTTTTGGATGTTGTGACTTTTATCCTACCTTTTAGAAAGAGAATTTTAAGGACATATTGTTCAAGTCTGCGATGTTAAATGTCGTTCAAGTCGCCGACAGGTCAAATGGCTCGCTGGTTAGAAGTTTTGTCACAGTTAAATTTTAGGATTGAACATAGAAGTGGAAAAAACATACAAATGTTGACAGTCTCTCTAGAATGTCATGTGAACCAGAAGAGTGTAGTTGTTATGATGGAAAAACAATCTTGGAAAATTTACCTTGCAAAGGATGTGTAACCTGTATGAAGAAACATGAGTCTTGGTCGGATTTTGCCAAATTTGATAATGTTGTTCCCTTGTTCGGTAGGAACATAGGTGAAGGGAAAAGTATCAAACCTGTTGTGTTAGGAGTGAAACCTCAAAATGACTGGGCATTTTGGAGTGATGTTTTCTTGTTAATGCAGCTGCAAGTTATGAGATTATTGTGTTGTTTAAGATCACTTTTCCATGGAATAAAAAGGGCAAGGAAGTATTTTCGATATCGCATAGGTCGACTTCGTTTCCGTGAAAGCCTACATTTGCGTGGTGAAAGAAGTGGAAACAATCTCAACATGGGTGAAAATAATACACAAGTGGTTGACAAAGACGTAAATTCCATACTAGGTGGCGAAGTTGTTTCATCAGAAAATGAAGCTCAGGCATCTAACTTGGGTAGTCTTATGCAGTTCAACACTATTAATTATTCACCTATTAGAATGGCAAAATTACAGAGAGCAGACCTTGATTTAGGTGTTGGGACATCATGGGTTACTGGAAGCAAACAAGTGGTTGACAAGGACGTAAATTCCATACTAGGTGGCGAAGTTGTTTCATCAGTAAATGAAGCTCAGGCATCTAACTTGGGTTGTCTTATGCAGTTCAACACTACTTGTTATTCACCTGTCAGAATTGCAGAACTACAAAGAGCAGACCCAGATTTAGAAGTTGTTATAACATGGGTTATTGAAAACAAACGACCCTCCAGGGACAAGGTAGCTAGATATTCTCCAAATATAAGGAACTACTGGTTTAACTATGACTTGCTAGTGATGAAAGATGGAGTGCTGTTTACAAAATGTAACAGTATTCTCAACACAAGAGAGGAGGCTTTGCTTCTTATTGTTCCAAAGATTTTACAAAAAGATATTTTGGTATCTACACATGACTCAGTTACAGGCGCTCATTTGGGAATTACAAAAACTTTGTCAAAAATTAAATGCAAGTTTTTTTGGTTTAAGCTAAGACGCAGTGTTAAAATTCATATAAAGCAATGCAAGAAGTGTTCATTTCTAAAACGATCATCAAAATGCACTGTTGGTCACAGTATGGGCAGGGTTAGCACTGATAACAAGGAGAGATAATGGCCATGTGGAAATCATGCATCATGATAGTTTGAAACATTATCGTGGAAATTATATGACAAATTGGCAATCAAACATGGCAAGGATCAACAAGAATAACAATAAATTACAAATCAAAGAAACTAAGACAATGCAGAAGATGGCATCTGAATCAGATTTTCAACAAGTAAGAAGAGGTAAAAGGAATAGGACTCAACACATACCATACCAGCACAGAACATAAAGATCATAAAGAATCATCATGTAAAATATCTTTCAATAAGTTTTGATTTCAAAGGAGTACATGTTGGGTATATAAGGGTACTCTGAGATTTTGCAGTCATTTCGGAGTTTTCGACTATTCAGAATTGTGTAGGGAATTAATATTGGAATAATATGAAAGTGTAAAGAAAATAGTGAAAAAAAGAGGAATTTTAAACGTTGTTCTTACAAAAATATATATTGGATATAAAACGCAATCGGAATTAATTTGTGATTCGTTCAAATTGGAATATTAATTTGTTATTCATTTCAAAATTGGAATATTAATTTGTGATTCATTCTGAATTGGAATATTAACTTGTGATTCTTTTCAATTGGAATATTATTGTGTGATTCTGGTTTAAATTGGATTTTAAAGTGTTTTATTTTCAGTTTAACAATCAGTGCCATTTTCTAATTTCAACTATGTTATATATAAATATTAAGTTTAATATTTTGGCACTTATGACTCTATGGAAGAGACGACTACCAAACAAATTTTATATTCAGTTTGTGCCTTTTAAGAATTCTTACACATTTGTTAAAATTTATTAAGAAATAAATAGGCACCAGGACTTTGTGTGCAAGAAATAGACAATGTGTGAAAGATTGAATTAGGATATATTATTGTGAAATAGAAAAAAAAGGACAACAGAACAATTATATTATATAATTATGTGACAAAATAAGTTTCATTTTGATATTAAAACACGGTGTTAAAAGTTGAATAACTGTTTGAGAACTTTAATTAGTTTGTTTTGAGTATTCAATGTATAATTGTAGTCAGAAAAAAAAATTGTCGTTAACAGAAGTAACATTTCTGTAGATTTAGTATTTTCTTAGAATTTCGTATTTGAGTAATGCTTATTTTAGTCAATGCAGTGTTTATATGTTAATTGAGAATGTTTTATTGTTAAACTTCTATTCATTTTGGGAGTAAGATTGGTTGAATAGTCACTGATTTTTGTTTCATTTCTATATTTTTGTTTGGTGTTATTAACTTAATTGGGACAATTAAGCTTTTTAAGGTTGGGGGAGTGTTGTAGTTTTAGCAAGGCACCTGGTTAAGGTTTGATTTAATGATTGAGTTTGTATGAGAATTGAGACCTCATTTGTTGTCATTATTTATTACTATAAATCTGTTGGGGCTAGACTGTGTATCAGTCTGGGAGATTTTAGTTTGGTATCTCTGTCAACGGGTACCTGCATAAATAATGGACAAGAGTCTGCAATTGTTATGTTTAGGGAACTCAATCATTGGTTACCATCATAAATATTCCAGGAATCAGTCTGTTTGTTTCTGGTACAGTTACTTGATCAACACTTGTCGTCATAAATATAGAAGGCTTAGATTTGTCAATTAACACTAAGGTAACCTCCAAATATGGAGAGACTAGGTATTTCATATAAATACTGGGACACGATTTTCTAGGGGCATTCTAGATTGAAGATTGAAGAACGAGATTCAAAATGCAAGAGTAAGATTGTAAGAGCTAGAGTTGGGATAGGGATTTTTGAGAGTTAATTATACAGTGACTTATCAACCATGTGTGAGGAGGAAAAACTCTGTAACTTTAATTATTAATTGTAGAGTAGAAATTTAGAACATTTTATAACAAATAAACAGTGAAATGAAATTAAGAACAGTTATTGTGTATATTTTATGTGGAATTATGGAAGTAGTAGAAATTATAAATTACGAGAGAGAAGAATTTATAACAGTATTGTGATTACTACATTTAACACCTTTATCTTCTTGAAACAATGTAATGCACTTATCCAGTTCAAATTTTACATCTGTCTATAAATAGATTCTGGAATATCAATTATAATCATGTTGAAATTAAGAAGCCAACCGTATAGTCTTTTCCAATAACCTTCTTGTTACTCCTGTTGTCGTTCTCTAAACTAAACCTGGTCCCACACCAACAACAGTGAGAATCACCACTTACATTCAAAGAAAGGTAAAGTAACTTCAGCAAATGAAAGAGAATACTGGCTTTCTAACTAAGCACAATTTTCATAATTAAACCAAATCTGTAGGTAAAACCCTAAGAGAGAGAATTATATTAAATCTTAACTCAAACACAAAATTAACACATGTTCAGTTTATAATAAAACTTACCAGAGATTCAGCTACTGGGTTCACTAATTTTCCCAGGAGACCCGGATTGGCTTTCATGATTTGATGACATTGATATAATGCTCTGTATATCACACCACGTAATTTGACCCTAGCAAAAAAGCACAACACAAAATTTTAAGAAACTGCTTCCAATTATATTCCAATAAAGTTGAGAGGGCGTATCCTGCCTTCAACAGAAACAAGAGTCAAACTTATTTTGAATATCTGAATGTTGGTTTAAATGTGAAAATTGTTGTTTCTATTTTAAAATTAATTATCTTAGGTCTATTTCTAAACCGGTGATCAAATTACTTTAAAAACATTTAATAATTTGACATAGTGAATGTGAAAAATATTGATGCGTTTGCGACCAGAATGGATCCAGACCAGCCTGCGCATCTGCGCAGTCTGATCAGGATCCATGCTAACCAACCCTATTACAAGAAGAAAATCTGATGCCCAGGCTGATCTGGATCCATGCTGGTCGCAAACGCACTTTGTTGGTTTCGTCGAGAAAACTTACTCTAGATCTTCTTTGCCTGGTAGCAGTCCATCACTTATACAGACTGTGGCCATTCTAACATGATCTGCTATGATTCTGTAGGCAGTGTTAATTTTGTCAGCATCACTGGAACCAGTCTCATCTTTATATACTGCTACATTTGTTTCCTGGTGAAACGAAAACAAACAAAAAAATGAAAAAAAAAAAAAAATTGAAAAAAAAGAAAGATTTTCTATGAAAACATACCATTTTAGCAGTCTGAATTTCTTAAATAGACTTGTCCAGCTTCAAAAGCTAGAACTGTCCGTTCTCAATTTTGGGCATAATAAGATGCAAATTTAAGTTAGGTCACCAACAGTATAGAGCCTGGTCATTATTGCTACTACTTTTAACAAGTGGCAGAATGGCCATGTGAATACATTGTCAGACTAGTAATCTAAGAATTGCGGGTCACTTGGGTTCAAATCCTGTCAGGGGCAAGCTGTTGTTTCCATAAGTAAGAAACTTTACACTCACTGCTCAGTACTTGTTTGTTCCAAGAAGGGATTCCATAAGCTTATAGCTTCCAACACAGTCAAACTAAAATAAATTTGTATTGTGTAGTATAAACCTTTACCATGCTAAATATGTTAAAGCAGCGTGCTTCAGAATGAGATTCATACTGATTTTCATGAAAAATTTGAAAATGTATCAAAAAGTAAAATATTTTTAAGTGAACAAAGAAAGTAATTTACAGATTGCAAAGGGTGCTTTCAATCCATGTAAATTACCAAAAAAATGTCAAAATATGCACACAAAAAATCCCTTACTGCCTTAGTCACACAGTAAAAATATAATGATTAGATGTCAAAAGATGTCAAAATCAGTCATTCTTTTTATGTAAACTATTACTTGATTTTTTTAAATATTTTCACTTTTCTTAAAATCTTATTACATTTTTCTACAGGTTGACTTTCTTGACAATTTCTAAAACATTTGGAGATGTGAAGCTTAAAATGTCTATCTTTCAAGCCGGACAAGACCATACATCATTTTCAGGGAAAATTTTAAAATATGTACTGATTTTAATAAAGAACAGTTCAGACCTTGATCAGTTGGCATGGATGTGCAAGCTGGTCTTGGTCTGCACTGGTGGCATGGCCAGAATCAGTTGCCACTAGCAGACTAAATGTTAAAAGAATTCATTTTCACTAATACAGGTTTTAAGTTAGCACCTGTGAGCAAAATCAGTCTTCTCACCTTCTGTATAACATCAAATATTGGCAGGAAAAGATCTGTGTTATAGTTAGACATGGTTCCCCGTAGTACTGCACAAATTCTCTCTAGGCCCATACCAGTGTCTACATGTGTGGAAGGCAGGGGTACCAACCTCTCTGGACCCAATCTAAAATAAATATTGTGTGATAATGAAGTCATTTCAGAAGTGTAAGATAAAAACAACTTAAGTTTGTTAAACATTATACCCAACCCTCAACACTTGCCAATTAGTATTCACTCAGCCACAGGTGCCCACTGTTAAAATTTCAAGCCCTAGTAAATCTAGGACAGTCAAGGTCATTGTGACCATGACCTTTGACCTAGTGACCACAAATCATTCAGGTTCATCTACTGGTCATGACCAATCCCTATACCAAGTTTGAAATTCTTTTCCCACATGTTCTTAAATTATTGATCTGAAATCTAAGAACCAACTGACAGACCAACCAATGGATGGTCCAATGTGTGCAAAGCAAGGCCAATCGGAACATCCCCGGCTATTATCTATAATAACCTCGGAAACAATACGAATTGAAAGTAGTTCCACCACATATTTTCAGATGTAAACAGAAACAGAGATAATGTAAAACAAATGTATATATTTGACATCCAAAAGAAAAGTAATGTCTGTTTATGTACATTTATGATTGAAAATATGTCGGACAACAATTTGAATTTAAATATGCCCACTGATATACAATTTTAAACAAATTGGACTAAATGTCAACAGGTTGGTTTTTTATACTTTCGTTTTCTACAACCATGATAATGAATATATAAATAATGTATTGTTTGCTTTTATACCTATGAATTCACTTATTTTAGGTGGACTTATACTACATATAATGGAAATAAACTTGTCAACAACTCCCAGCATTAAATTACTATTTGTTTACATGTTTATTTTCTTAGTGTAGGTAAGACCGAAATACCGCATCCGTTCTATGTATTCATACTATTGTGTTCGAGGTCCTTATCAGAAGACTGGCAGAAAGGGCGGAAAAGTTGCGATTGAAGTAAGGCAAGCATAATCAGATCTAATTTTATACAAATATTACAAATGATTACACTAATAATATTTCATAATGCTAAGATTCATTTCAGTCAAAGATAGCATTTCTAAGGGTAAAAACGTCTACAAACTTAAAAAGAATTAAGCCATGTATACAAATTACAGCATATTCTAAAAAAGACTTATATATTTTTTTATATTGTTTTTCAAATGTCCTTTACAATGTTTTTTTTTTTTTTCAAAGAAATAGGCTCCATTAAAATCAACAATCAAAAGGTAAAAAAGGTTCTTTAAAAAAACTAAAATGTTTGTTTGTCTAAATTTTGAACACAAAAATAATATCCTTTTTTCATCTGAAATCCAACAAAAAAAAAGGCATTTCAACATATAACAAATTTCTTGGAATGATATTCAACAGGTTCCTTCTTCACTGTAAGGAATTCAATGCTCAAAGCTAGATTTGTACCTACAGCTACAAGAAACCAGCGATTCAAGTCAAAGCTGACGACTAGACCACAAAGGCAAGTCATTCTATATTTGAGTCGCATCACAACAAAACCAACATAATGGGTTTGCGACCAGCATGGACCCAGACCAGCCTGTGCATCTGCGCAGTCTGATCAGGATCCATGCTGTTCGCTTTCAGTTTCTCTATTTGTAATAAGATTTGCAAGTGAACAGCATGGATCCTGATCATACTGCACCGATGCGCAGGCTGGTCTGGATCCATGCTGGTCACAAACCCATTATGTTGGTTTTGTTGTGACGCAGCTCATTTACCTATTGTACTGCATAAAAACCAGGTTCCAAATCTCCACAACTTCAGGTGAGTCCATGTTGACCAAACTGGAAGCATCTCTATTTCCAACATGATCAAAATGTATTTCTGTGCAAGGCCCACATGGTCCAGTTTCTCCCATATCCCAAAAGTTATCATCCATCCCAAATGGTAAAATATGAGCTTCTGGTACCCTATAAAGGTATAAAGCTTTATCAGTATATTCTCAATTCATAAGTTGTTTTTTTAAATTAATTCATATAATGGACAGATGACTGATGTATAGTATCAAAAAGTTCAAAACTTTTAAACAGAAGAATCATTTAAATACAAAATTAAAGTGAAGCAGCAATATCCTCTATATTATACTAAAAATTACTAGGCATCCTCTGCCTACCTACAATGGGTATTAAACACTCATGCCATGATACTTTCATTAGTATTTGATCAAAATGATAATATCAAGCAAGGATGTATTGTATTTCATCTATTTCAACTTCTGCAACTTTGTAAATATGTACAACCTTTTTCTTTCATATGAACATTTTTTCATATCTAAAATAAAAATATTATTTTAGAATGTGAAAAATAAACAGTAGCATTAGTTAAATATTGTTTTTCATAACAATAAATGAGCCTTGTCACGACAAAACCAACATAGTTGGTCTGGATCCATGCTGATAGCGAACAGCATGGATCCTGATCAGACTGCGCGGATGTGCAGGCTAGTCTTGATCCATGTTTGTCGCAAACCTGTTATGTTGGTTTTGTCGTGAAGCGGCTCAAATGTCTTAAATTATGAATTGCAGTAGTAGACTGTATCACAATATGGTTATGACCGTATCAATACACACCTACACATTTAACATAGTAAGAATTTAAAGGAAAATACACAGACCATATTGAGGGGCCATTGTAAAAGTTACCTTTAAATGAATGTTTACATAATACACTAATTACCTTGTATGGTTTCACACTGACTTTTTAAATTTACCAACATTAAGAATATCTATTGGTTAAGGTATGTCAGACGTACCCAAGTTCTAGCCATATTTCCTTGCATTGCAAATCAGGTGATATACCAAGTACTGAGTTGCCACCAAAATATGTGAAGTATAACTGCTGTAGTGGGAGCTTGTATACTTCAGTTAACAAAGTCCAAGCCATACTGCATGCCTCTTTCTGCATATCAGATTTAAAAAAATCATACTGGTTAAAATTGCCACTCATTTACTAATCTATGAGACTGTTTTTATTTTATTTTTCATTATTAAGAATATACAGTACACATCTTTAAAATATAAAATAAGCAAATAAAATATATAGGAAATTGTGAATAGCAGATGAGGGTGTATCAAAATCAAAGTTGTGAAATGTTAAAAAAATAAACTTCTCACCTAGTCTTTACAAGCAATCCATTTCATTTTAAAATCAATATAACAATACATGTAACTTATTGGTTTATACACACTCTGAATTTTTAACTTAGCTTAAATAAATTAAGGATAAACTGAACAGACAAACAGACAGGACAAACTCAATCAATCAACTCCTAATCAAATCAAAATGAGCCGTGTCATTACAAAACCAACGTAATGCGTTTGCGACCAGCATGAGGCGCAGTCTGGTCTGGATCCATGCTGGTCGAAAACCCACTATGTTGGTTTTTGTCATGAAGTGGCTCAGATGTATTTTAAATTTTTTTTTTTTTTTTCAGTAAATCAATTTCTGGCTTAATTCCGACACTTGTTTTATCTACCTTGAAATAATCACCAAATGACCAGCTTCCGAGCATCTCAAAGAAAGTGTGGTGTGTGAGGTCACGACCTACATCATCTAGGTCATTATGCTTGCCACCTACTCGCACACATTTCTGACTGTTTACCACTCTCTTGTGTCTTCCAAGGTCCGATCCTTCAGGCACAGTTCCAAGAAAAATTGGTTTAAACTGTCAAATACATAATTATAAACAAATTACCTATGATAGTCAAATATCACTCACCAAACTGTAAAGGCTCTAAATGACAAGGAACAGATAATATTTATAACAATGATTGAAATGCAGGCATTTATCAAACTAGAACTCTGTGAGTCGGATGTGTCTCCACAATATAGTTTAAGAGAAATGGCAAAGATGAAAATAAAATTTGAAAATCAACAAAGGGCAATAACTCAAAAAATAAGAAATGCAGATCAGCAGTTTCTATGCACTGCACTTCTTATCAATAAAATCTACCGTAATTCAAGAGAGCAATATATTTGATTTGTTTGTTTGATAGATAAAGTATGGGATGCCTAACACAATGTGAAAATCCTGAAATGATGTGAAAGTAACCATAGGCACTCGGGTATGGCACCACATATTGTCATGCATTTTATTCAATGTTGTACTGTCTTATATATATCTTATCTGGTCTTAAAAATCCATAAATGATAGTATAATGACAAAGTGTACTGCCTCAAATATGGCATGATGTGTACACTAAAGAATATACAAAATCTAATTGTAAAAATAGAGAAATAGATAAGAGATGCCATTATGTCATAGTAAATGCTTACCTGATTCATCCCAGCATTGGTAAAATAAGTACCTGCATTTTTGCAAGGTAAGACTGACGATGATTTCACAAACTCATGATTGTTCTTTTGGCGAAAATAATCAATAAACTGCTTACGAACATCTTTAGATTTCCACTCACATGAATACAGTCTTTTTTGCGATGTGATAGACATACACATCAATCTTAATTTAGCTAATTTACGGAAACAATTCCGACATATTCCGTGGTTAAATGCTTGCATTTTTTCAGGTAACAGAAGTTTCACTGGAATAAGTAAATGATAAGATTGAACTGTTGAATAGTTTTTGATATACTTTTTAATTTAAGTGTTTTTTAGCACATGTAGCATTCAATCCTTTACAAAGTAACACCTGCTGTATTTTGTAGGCAACGTAAGTTTGAACATGCATGCGGTTTGGTATCTACTGATATTGTACTGTCTTGACTAATGTCCTTGGAAAGAAAATACAACTAATTCGCTGATTAAAAGCAAAGTACACAACAGGAATCTTACACAATCTTATTACGAACAAATGTCGTATGTTAATAAAAGGGGAACAACTCCGTAAGACGT
>NW_026866077.1:0-16293 GCF_026571515.1 Ruditapes philippinarum | reverse complement strand
CACAAATAACAATTATAAGCAAAGATCATACTAACGCATGAGGAATATGGAGAAAACATATCATTTCGTTAAACAGTATTACACCATTTGCGATTCCGGAGAATGAACTGTATAAATGACAGTAATACTAAAATATGATAAACAAGATCAACAAGGAAAGGCGGTGTTGAATGAACGCAACCCCATACGACCCAGCAACAAGACCCATTTTAAAGTATGAACAATATTCTTCTTTGCATATTTATCAAATAACTCCGAACAACGATTTACAAAATTATCCTTAGAACCCCTATAAAAAGATAGTGGAATACTATCCGCAGAACGGACAGATACAATGCGTTTCGTCTGAGGTTTAAAAGATAGGGGAATTATTCCCCTATCTTTCTAGTCTCACTATGAATCTCTCTCTGCATGCAAATTTGTTGCTGAAAAAGTGCCTAAAGGTAGACCCCCGGAAAAAGGACATCTGGAATTTCCTTTTTTATTCTGGAACGCATTAAATATACTATTAACTAACTACTATAAGTTGTAGTTAAAGTTTAGATGTAACCACAGTTCAAAATCGATCACAATATATGTATATGTTCCTATTAATTGTTTATCTGTTTACATGTTTTACACACAAACAATAACTAACTTGACCAAACGGTTTTATAATCAGTTTCAACGGATATATTAAATGTATACAAGAAACTTCATATACAATATAAAACTACTGTATTAAATGCCAGTATATGCTTAACATTATTATTCGATTCAAGCTGTTTATACTTAATACACATGATAAGCAGTCAATTGTCGAAACAGACACCAGCAGCCATTAACGTCGATCTTTCAAAGGAGCGAATGGGAGTTTATAGGCTTAATATACATAAACTATTGTTAGTTAAAAAAAATTGTAAAATCACCAATCAGTTATATTGACAAATATCCATTCATTTCATTTAATTTATAAAAAATATCAATATTATTTTAAAGGCAATTTCTTGTTAATATTTTATTCGTTAGAAAACTAGAAATGTGTCCATAGGACACGGGTGCCCCCACCGCGCCACTGTTCTGTCAATCTTTTTACTAAGTCAAGGGAAATAACTCTACAAATACTGGATAAATCCACAAGCAAAACTCCAGGTGCAAATCTAAAATATGCTGAGCAACCTGCCCATAAGGTTTAATGACTATGTCAAATCCTTTTTGAGAAACTTGCAACACAAGTTGAAAATTGCAAAAATTTTCTAAGTGAAGGGCAATAACTCTAAAAATATTAAATAAATCCAGACTAAAATACCTGGTGCACAACTGCACATGCTGATCAACATTCCTGTAAAGTTTCATGACTCTAGGTCAAATACTTTTTGAGTTACGTGCGACACAAGTTGAAAATTGCAAAATTTTTCTAAGTCAAGGGCAATAACTCTGAAAATACTAAAAATATCCAGAAGAAAATACCCAGGTGCACAACTACACATGCTGATCAACATTCCTGTAAAGTTTCATGACTCTAGGTCAAATACTTTTTGAGTTACGTGCGACACAAGTTGAAAATTGCAAAATTTTACTAAGTCAAGGGCAATAACTCTGAAAATACTAAAAATATCCAGACGAAAATACCCAGGTGCACAACTACACATGCTGATCAACATTCCTGTAAAGTTTCATGACTCTAGGTCAAATACTTTTTGAGTTACGTGCGACACAAGTTGAAAATTGCAAAATTTTACTAAGTCAAGGGCAATAACTCTGAAAATACTAAAAATATCCAGACGAAAATACCCAGGTGCACAACTACACATGCTGATCAACATTCCTGTAAAGTTTCATGACTCTAGGTCAAATACTTTTTGAGTTACGTGCGACACAAGTTGAAAATTGCAAAATTTTACTAAGTCAAGGGCAATAACTCTGAAAATACTAAAAATATCCAGACGAAAATACCCAGGGGCCCGTCTTATCAACGGTCGTACGACCGTTTTTATCGTACGATTGTCGTACGTCGATCGTACGATTTTGGCGGTGTCTTATCAAACGTCGCAGATTTTCATAATCGTACGATTATCCTAAGATCATGCATTTTCTCTGCGATCGCTGAGAAGCAGTCGCAGATCAAACAAAATGGCCGCCTTACTACTTGTAAACGAACGCCGCCGACGAAAATCACGCTGTTTTCGGCAACGAACGGTTAATATTGATGATTTAACCGATCGAGAAGTCATTTCCCGATACAGACTCAATAAAACAGCAATTAAAGAGTTGGAGGAACTCTGTCGGGCTGATCTTTCCCCTAAAACATGTAGATCGCAGTCTATTTGCAGCATGACAAAGGTAAATGTATCGAAGTTTCACTGTATTTATTACTCACAAAGCAGTTTGACCTTAACCTTGATTTATTTTTAGCCCAAGCATTATGGGTAAACATGGCGCTGTGTTATGTGTACTGTATACATACAAAAACATTAGACTTGGATCCACAATAACACGGATTTAATTAGAGCTTTGATAACAATGCCGTTGTAAAAGAAAGGAAAAGTGATGTTATTAACAAATTCAATAATTCTTAATACGTCAGAGGAGAGGAATTTCGAGGAATTTGGCTGAATTTGTAGAAATTATGATCAGTAAATAGGAAACAAGGAGTGCATAGCCATAGGCATAGGATGATCTGATGATAGGAGGATTATTTAAACCGGTTTCATTACCTGTAAAAATGGGCAAACGTGTTTTGTTATGAAATGACAACACTGTTCATTTTACATTTAATGGCTGGCAATATCAACAGTTGTTGAAGTTACGAGAAATCAGTAATAAACGATAAAGGATTAATAATTTATGACATAGCACTTGTCCATGTCGTCTATTATTAAAGCTTATCATAAGTGTAGCACTAGCAGGTACGAATAATTTCTTTACATGATAGCTAATAAGTTCTGAGTTTCACAGCCCATTGAATAGAAATGTCATATTTTAGGTATGTATAATAAAAGCCAACACTTGTTAGTTTTCTCTTTTTTCTTTACATGTGTGTGTTTTTATTTATCTCGTGGCCACGAGTTACTAAGTCACAGTGACGCTAAGTGTAAAATTAGCGACAAGTCAATAAGTTGTATAAATTGCACTTTTACAGGCTGGTGAAGTAGGGGTATCCTTGTACTACAGCACATGTCTAGTTAATTGGGGAAAGTAACACAAATGGTGTAATCTGATTGGTTATTTATCACATGGCCACGACTAAGCTATCTCGTGGCCACGACATAGTATATGTGGCCACGACTTAGTAACTCGTGGCCACGACATAGTATCTCGTGGCCACGACTTAGCTATCTCGTTGCCACGACTTAGTAACTCGTGACCACGACATTGTATCTCGTGGCCATGAGATAAATAAAAACACACACGTCACATTTGTGCCACCGTAAAAATCATATAATATCTAGATATATTTTTATCAAAGTAATTTTATTTCAAGCACATCAATAAAGCAATTCGTCTTTCTGTCATTGCAGGTTCTTATTGGACTTCGATACCTCGCAAAAGGCCATTTCATATCAGAAGTTGGAGACCTCCACAGGGTGTCTAAAGCCAGAGCTGCCATTTACATTCACCAATTCATACGAAGTGTAAACCTTCGATTAAAGAATATTAGGTGAGTATGTGGAGCTGTACACATATACAAGTAATTTTACTTACTTATAATAAATTCTATAATAGGACGGGGTTATATTGAATCTTTATTTCAATTTAATTTCTGAGACACTTTGTCAATTAGCATCCATTGATATTCTCGTGATTACATTCATACACAGTAGTCTATTGCTCAATACAAATCTGTGCAAAATTTTATCTATTTTTACTAGATATATTATTTGAAAAAAACTAAGGCAATCCTGTATATCACAGGTAAATATGCACCACATGTTTGCTGTATGTTTGGTACCCCATATGTAAAACATATATGTTTCATGTGTTTTGAAAAACATGTGTTTAAAAACATGTGTTTTTCATATGAAAGATTAACATATGTAAACAGGACCATATGAAAAGCATGTGTCAACAAGCATATGTTGAACTCATGGTTATCACATGTTTTTATATGAATAAGTTTTCATAATTATGTAAAATATATGTGAACTTTCGTGTGTTTTTCATATGATAAATCTATGTATTATATATTCTGCAAACTTTACACTTTTTACAGTCCCTATTTGATTCTAAATGATTGTACATAAATTCTGAAAAGATCCTTTGTTCATGCATCTATGTGCAACTTATGGTTCTGGGAAGAATAGTGTGCCATTCATTTTTATTCATGATTTTTTTCTCCCTTTGTATATTTTAGTGTTTATTTAGTGAAAGAAGCCAAAATGTGGTGACCCATAATGAGTTACCATCATATCATAAAAATGATGCTCAAATTAAGATTTATCAATTTTGTAAGTATTTAAAAAAATATTTCATGTATATAAAGGGAGGTGATAAAAAGATTATTTTCTACTAAGTCTGAGTCAAATTTTTCAATAAGAAATGAATGCATATATTTTGATTATTACATATTGTATGGACAAATATTTGAAGTACATACTTTACATATTCATCAATGTTTGAAAATTGTTTTATAAGCATAATTATATACATATATATATATATAGTTTTACTTACACGTGGTACTGAACACTTAACACTTGTATGAATTATCGAGTTCCAGCAAACCAAACTCTGGAACATAATTTACCATTTGTAATGAAAATAATAATTTTTTTGTGAAAAACATAAGTCTATATCATACATGTAACAAACAGTGACCTTTTCTTGGCCCACCATATGAAAAACGTGTTATTCATGTGTATCCATATGAAAAACATGTGTTTGCATCATATGTAAAACATATGGAGCACTTTTCTGGAAGAAACCATATGTTTTTACCATATGTAAAACATGTGTGTCACATACATTTAACATGCTGTGCATAATTTACCGGTGTACTTACATGGGTTTTGTCTGATATTATCAGTGCCCTTTCTGAACTTCGAAAAAAAAATGCATTATGCCAGCTCTTTTTGTTTTAAGAATAGTTGGCATTACCCTTAATGGACTTCTAATGATATTAGTAAATGCTTGTGCTAACATCATACTAAATGATTAAGGACAAAAATATTTTTTCTTTCTGATTTTATCTAGCTTTTGTGAATTTTCTAAAGAAAACTATATGTCATCTGACAATAACTGCTTTATGATAACCTATCATTTTTCAGACACATTTAGAACAAAGTAATAATGGGTTGTTATTGGGGGATAGTGGGTACCCTCTAAGGAGGTACCTCTTGACCCCAAAGGTGAATCCGACAACACCACAAGAGGAAGCCTTCAATAAACACCATAGCAGAGGCAGAATGGTGGTAGAAAAAGCCTTTGGTATACTGAAGTGACGTTTCAGGTAAAATATTGCAAATCATTCAAAGTAATTATTGTATTAGTTTAGTTTATACAAATTTATTTTAGTTCGATTGTGTTGGAAGCTATAAGCTTATTGAAACACTCTCGAATCCGTTCCTGGAACAAACCAGTACTAAGCAATGAATGTAAAGTTTCTTGCTCAAGGAAACAACGGCGTGGCCCCGACAGGATTTGAACCCACGCGGTCAGCAATCCTTAGATTAATAGTCCGGCTCGACCACTCGGCCACGCCGCCAAATTGTATTGATCCATTTTATCATAATGTGTTTCACTATATGACCTGTATTGATAATGAATTTACAATATGTTTAAATGATGCTGTCCCAACTTTGATCTCTACTTCTGGCCCTATGTTTGTGAAAATGTCATGCCACTGAAGTAATGACATACCACACGAAACAAATAACATACATAAGCCGCGTCACGACAAAACCAGCATAATTGGTTTGCGACCAGCATGGATCCGCGCAGTCTGATCAGGATCCATGCTGTTTGTTTACAAACCCTATAACAAGTAGAAAAACTGTAAGCGAACAGCATGGATCCTGATCAGACTGCGCTCTGGTCTGGATCCCTGCTGGTCGCAAACCCATTATGTTGGTTATGTCATGACGCGGCTCATATATTTATGCCTTTATTGCAGATACCTACACAAAAGTGGAGGTGTTCTACCGTTTTCACCAGAAAAGAGCAGCCAAGTTGTGGTAGCATGTATGAGGCTACATAACTTTTGTAAAACTAGAGGAGTACAAGAGCCTGTGGAGATCATCACACATGATGATGATGATAATAATTTACCAAATGGAGATGACAGAAGTAATAATAACATTAGACAGGAATTAATTAATTTATTCTGAAAAAATCTTTTTAAGACATAGAAATTAAAATATAATTACTTGTTCTGGTCACTTGAAATATAACATTTCACTCAATTAAAACAATTAAATCTATGTTTTGATCTCAATTAAGCACCCATGTATTACTTAAAAGAATTACTTTGTATTTCACATAAACCAAAATTAGCACAGTACAGTAGTTAACTTATTGTCAGAGTCAATGATACTTTTGATAAGAAAAAATTATATTTGTAATGAATAATAAACATTAAAGGGGTTAAGTAGTAATATTAAATAATATAAGTAAACTATACATGTGAAAGCTATTCAGTTAATATGTTGAATATTAATTTGTGATTTCATGAAATACATTAATTCATTGAATCATTGTGAAAAATAACTACTAAAAATATAGCTTTCAGAAATATCCCCTTGTCTTACAACTATACCTGTTAAATATTAACAATTCAAATACTGCACATTTTTTAACATCATTTTTCATTGGAATACAATGATGTTTAAATTTATGATTGAAGAATTTTTTTCCCTCTAAAAATGTTGTTTGCTGTATTATGACTTTGTTACAAAGATTTCTGATAAGTTATATGGCCATTTAAAAGAATTTGTTTGCAAATTATAACCCTCACCTTGTGACTAGGTTATATAAGCAAACAACCATTTAAATGGGGTAATATAACCTGTCAAAATTCTTTTTTAACTAACAGTATAACAAGTTTCATGTTGATGTCTTTTATAGCTTTTAAATCATTCTATATTACAGGCAATTATGTTAAAAATTCTAAATTGCCTAAAATTCTAAGTTTAAAAAGGACTTAACTCTTGCAACAATCATAATTGCTCAACTGTTACTTCAAAACAAACATGGTTAAAACAATTCAAAATACAGATAGGACAGAAGTGTTTCCTGATAAAAATAGACACCAACACTATGTTAGGGAGGGTGGGTGCTTAAATGAAAATTTTACAATGACTATAAATTGATGATTAAGAAATAATATATCCTAAATTTTGATTTTAGTGCTAAATAAAATCACTGTTCGGAGTCCAGATGTATGAAATTACTTCACGGGGGCAAAGCCCCGTTGATATAATGCTGCACATCTGAAGGACAAACATTGATTTAAATTTATCTATGGTTAAATTTAATGATTGAGATATATTATTTCAATCCTAACACATGTCAACTAATAAATGCTGCAGTACCCGATATTAAGCTAACTTGTGCCTGTAAAGTTTCCATATTAATATTCAGCTCGTAAAATTTTTAATGGTTTCATCAAATGTCCAAATTAAGAATGTCAACATTGATTTTATGACCATTATAACACACAATTTCGGTTCTTCTGAGTTCATAAGGGAAACATACATGTCGTGTTAGAATTTTAAATAAGTTTGTCTAATCTTTTTTTTTATGCTATCTAAAGACTGATAATTACTGATTTAATGTTTTTAATGTTGAATTCAATTCTGTCATAATTGCAGTCTGTTGTTCAACAAGTTGATATATGTCATCCTCTGTTTTCTCTGAAAAATGAAATCAAAATAACTCAGTCTAAAAGATTGATGTATGTACAATTTTCATGTACATACTTAGTGGAACAAGTTTAGATATGGTCAATTTGCAAAAAGTGCATTTAAGTTACAAGAAATTACTTCCAAAACACACTGCATTATATAAATAGTTTATATTCTGATTCAATTTGCAAGTACTGTATTTCAATGTACTAATAATGCCTCAAATCAAGTTATGGGGTTTTTTGTGTATGAGTAGTTAAGGTTGTTTTCTTCACATCACCTGCCCCACACGGCTGTGTGTTTAAAACCCAACAGAGACTTTGGTTTTTTTTCCTTTTGTGGAAGCTACACGTATCTATATCTTATGGGTGATCTGTGGTTCTACTCAAGTGCATGCTTTTCAAGGCCTCAGTTCGCAATCACTAGTATGTTGAATCATGCAAGTTAATAAATGAATAATAATAGAATTGGAGTAATACTATAACATAATAATACTTACTGTCATATTTCGCCTTCTTTGGCACTGGCTTATAACTGGCTCATTATCACCTACAATTTAATGTGCATGAGTATTATTGAATTATTTCCAGCTTGAATAAGAAATAAAACGACAGTTGTTTATGTTAATGAAGGTATTTTTCATAAATATATATGTATACAAGTTTCCAGAAGATTTTAGAAAGCTTTTCTTTTTGAGTTTTTGGCACACTTGACCTCAGTTAAATAAAAGGCAACAATCCTATCATTTTATAAAAAGTGACATGGTGTGACTATAAATAATTTCAACAATACATGTCAACATATATTATTGATAAGACATTATGTACTTTGTTAAATTGCTGAATAAACATTATGTAAAGTTAAGTTATGTTATTCTTACCTTCAAATCCTTTATCCTGCAAAATTTCCTTTCTTCCCAAAGCTAAAAAAAGAAGCCTGTGTTAGTTATTACAAAACTTAAAGTACAAGTCACATGTCCATAAACTGCACAATGTGACATGCTAACTAATAAATGTGAATCTTAAGTATGTAACCTTCTGGTATAAGTATGTAGCCTTCTGGTATGTAAAATTATGTGGATTGCTGCATAATTCACAATATTTGTGTGTCTTTTCTAATTGTATATTTCTGCTCATGACTGTATACCTTACATGTATATAAATATGTATACATCTACCTAGATACCTATTATAGGAAATGACAGCTTAGTTTATGTAACATTATAATGTTAAATCACAGAAAAACAGATACACTAATCTACTATCATCCATAATAAATTCCAATATATATAATAGCATTCATGACTTTAAACATTGACTGCTTGACCAATGAAAGAGGAAATATTAAACTAATTTTGAGTAATTAGCTTTTGTCAATTAAGGATATTTGGAAACTTGATAATTACTGTAACATTGAAAATAATGAAATTTCCTAACAAATTATAATAAATGTATTATCAACATGCTCACAACAATAAAATTTATATACATGTACTTACAGTTTGTCTCACTTCCAACAGGAAGGTCTGGGATTGTAAGGCCAGGATCATTATTTTCTGAAAATGGAATACATTATACAGTTTTATTTCATGCTTTCCAGTGTTTTATGACGTCACAAAGGAAATGCGTGAGTTACACGGCAAAATCAGTAAAGAATACTTAAAATCACTTAAATAGCATGAAATAAAAAGAAAGTTTATTTGTTTTACATATAAGATTGAAATACATTTCATTCGTGAACACCAGCTATTATATTTTCACTCATGGCTACGCCACTCGTGAAAATATTGCATCTGGTGTTCACTCAGTGAAATTATATTTCAATCTTACATGCAAAACAAACAAATATCCTCTATATATCAGTAACAGAAGTGAAAGTGTGAAGAATTCAATCTATGTTTATCATAATTAATTTTATTTATTCTATGTTTAACTTGGGAACAAATGTCTTAATTTTCTTAAAATAGTCTATTCATTTAATACTGTTAAGATGTTTGGATTAAGTTATTGTGCTTCACTTATAATTTATTTTAAGTAAATTTGGTCATTCATCATGAAATTTATTTACACTTAATGACATGATCACAGTATCATTCTACATGTAGTTATAAGTGCAATACAAAACTTTACCAAGAAAGGTGTCTGCACCATTTTCTATCCCTTCTACACTGCAGGTGGGTATTGCCTGTAGAATCTGTGCAGAAATAGCCATGTATATAGAAAATTAGTGAAAAGTCAGGATGTAAATATTAAGAACCATTAAAAAGTTTTTTTTGAAAAGACCAACTTCACTTGTCCTGTTTAGGGGAACACAGCTTCCCATACATACTTCATTCATTATTTTATTCATTCAGTAAATATTTCATTGATTTCAATAATTTTCTGTGATTAAAATATTATACTTAAGGATAAGCATATACATAGTATATATTTAAGGATAAGGGAAACATGAAAAGTTATAAGTGACAAGTGTACACTATTTATTTGCAAATACAAAAAAGTTAAGAACGATTAGAAAGACGATTGATAACGTAAAGGCACATTATGCATATTTGTTAATTCTTTAGAAATGTCAAACATGTGTTAAATAATGTTTTGATATTGATTTAGGAACCTGTAAAATGATTAACAATCATACATGTGATTTAACAGATTCAAAATTGTTGGATGCAGAAAAACAGAGCCCCAGAAGTATTAAATATACAAATGTGACAATGAGTGGCATGATTCATTACCCTAACTAACAACTTCACAGTGGCCAGTGTTAATTTTATACTATAATAATCCAAACCAGTCTATTTTATAGAATTGGTCAACTTATAGAAAGTGGCAATTGGTCGAATTTATTTTATGTCAAAAATTTGTAAAATTTGCTGAAAAATGAATGAAAGAAATAACATAAAATATGGGTCAAAGTAGTTAAATACATGTATATATCAGATATGTCATTCTTTGTATATTGTGAAATAGAACTAATCCGAGAGTAGATCGAGTGACATTGAATCAGTACCGCTACAGACCACGGCTGTAATTTAAGCCTTTTAGATGTTTTAAAGCGATATGTAAAGTTTTGCAAGTACAATTTATGTAAATATACATGTAAATATCGTAAATGATCTATTAATAAACATTGCTGGTTACCTTTCCACTACATCCGCCCAAAAACGGGCTTTGTCCGCGGCTGTAATTGTCTGTGAAAACTTGCCGGTGGCTACATCAGCACTTTCACACTTGCTAATGAGCATATCACGCTCTTGAGTTGTCCAATTAACTTTTCTTGCCTTGTCAGACATAGCTGAATTGTAGCAGACATCGTATTTCAAGTTTGACATTAAATGCGCGTTACCTCCTTTTTTGAAGAGTACGTGTTAGTGCGCAGGTGTAAGAATCGTACGCTTATGAAAATTGTAAGATTTTAGGTTGAACGTACGACCGCGTTGATAAGACAGTCTTACGATCGAGCGTACGACAATCGTAGATCAAAATCGTACGCTAAGATTTCCAAAATCGTACGATCGTTGATAAGACGGGCTCCAGGTGCACAACTACACATGCTGATCAACATTCCTGTAAAGTTTCATGACTATAGGTCAAATACTTTTTGAGTTACGTGCGACACAAAAGTGAACGGACGGACGGACGGAAGGACGGACGGAAGGACGGACGGACAGACGGACGGAAAACGTTTGGATATTATGGCATTTAATCAAAATTGTAAAACAGATAAGTTTAATTATAATACAGGTACCTAACTTGTTGTTCGTTCCTAAAATACTTCAGTAAATATGAAAATAAGGTTATGAAGATAATGATTGCAACATCTTTGTTATATTGTCTTAAAGGCAACTATTAAATATCTTTAACATATCCATCTATTAGACCGATCCTATAATGATGTTCCGCTGTGAAAAGGAAAATAGTTCATCTCATTTAATTTCAGGATTTACTTTTTTCTGTCTCTTTGTCATAAATTTCATATTACACGGACAGTGGTCGGAGACCACTTTTGCATTTTAAATTCTTGAAAATGTATCAATCGTTACAGAAATTAGACTGAAGCTATCGACCATATTGTTAAACGACGAATAAAATAACAGTTTTTGGTATGTGCTACACACGGTATAACATAACAGTTACTAATATTATTTTGATTGATATAATGTTTATTTCCAGTCAGTTATACGCTTTACATGTAATTGCCAATTATCACTGACACATGTGCTGAAAATGTTTTACTTTAGGCAGTTCGACAATGGAGATAACAGTTTATGTGTTTGAAAAAAAAATGTTTACACTTCCTTTAAAGCTATCTTGCTTTATTTTTTATAATAAAATATATTTACTGGACTGATTGACAGTTTGTCGATTTACCAAAGTGAACGTGTTGCGTTTCATTTGAAATAGTTCAAGTCTGTTGAACAATTATAATTTCAAACACTAAATACATTTAATGACAGGATTAAAGGCGATCGATAACATTGATGGCAACTTCATTGGCAATTTAAGATCAAATGTTAACACCGAATATGAAATATTAACCCTTTGTTTTATGCCAGTAAGTTAGTTAAGTCAATTCCGTAAGTGTAAGCATAAGGCACCGGTTGAACAAAAATTTGAATTCCAAAGGTAGTAGGTCCAGAACACGTTGGGTTTTGAGATTGGAGATATATTCTGTTCTCCATTTAAATACTGTGTGGGAAATAATGGTATTTAAATACCATAATGTATATATAGGATTTATAGTAAGCATAGATATTATTGTGTTGTATACAAGTTAAACTTTATTTCAAATTACTAGATGAAGATTCAAATTGTCGTAACCAGGAATCGTTTTGCGAGAACAGTTACTTTTTCAACCAGGTACTATTGAATATCTGTTAAGGACCCTTCGAAAACATGAGTGATATAAACTTTGCTTTCCTTCAAAACTATGACATGTTTAAATTATATGTATGTATAATTAAAAAAAAACAAGAAAAAAATACATACTGTCAAACTAGCTTTTACAGTTTACTTAATCTATGTTTTACATATTCAGTTTGCTTTTTTGACATTATCTTATTTGACGACATACGTTATTTCTTCTTACTTAATCGCTTTACATTTGGTTGCATTTCTACTTACTATTGTATAAGGGATTGTCGAATGCAATATTAAGTAAAATTGGCATTTTTACTTGTTGATATGAAAACAGAGGTTATGGATCTTACAAGATCAGTTTTTTATTGAAATGCAGATATCCAATCAATTTTTGGTATATTTATACCAAATTTTAAGAACTTATGTATAATAATGTTTATCAATTTGTGTTTTATAGGCGTACAATTTCGACATTGAATCTGCTAGAATATTTACAATGAACAGTCTATTCAAAAATGATTTTCAATTATTAAGTGATAAAAAAGTACATTATTCCTATAATCAACTGATGCGGAAAAAAAGACAATTATATGCGATTGCTATACACCAAATTTAATTACAATATCTCATTCACAATTCTAGTTATTGTCGAAAACCATTTTGCTTTTTAAGTATCGGTGACCTTGACCTTGATCCCAGAGTGTCCAAATACCAACCAGTGTCTTTACATAAGCTTGCTATAACCCAAGGTTGAATACAATATCTCATTCCTTACTCTAGTTATTGTCCGTCCAACAATTTTCTATTTTAAGTAACAGTGACATTTACCTTGACTGTAGGGGGTCAAAATGCAACATCAACCAGGGCCTTTATTTAAAAATTTCTATAGGCTATAAAAAGGCTATAATCACAATACCTCATTCCAAACTCTATTTATTATCCGGAAACCATGATATGGACCGACCGACAAACTTATGCAAATTGTTGTTAACAAGGTTTTTTGTTTTTTTTGTTTTTTTTTGTAGGAAAATGAATGACAAAATGAAATGTGAAAACTGGTGACCCGCTTTGTAATTGCATATCCCATCATATCGCTTTCTAAGTACTGTTTATTTCTCATAACTAAGTTTCGGTTATTTCAAATCGCAATATTATCTAGATCCATGATCTTCGTTAATGGTCATTGGTCCACTTTTTTAATTGCAGTATTGCTATATTTCATGAGTTGAATGTTTACCCATATTTTATATGTTTATCTAGTTATTTAGTATTATTATAAATTGTTTTATATTATTATTATATTATTATTATTATTATTATTATTATTAGTAGTAGTAGTAGTAGTAGTAGTAGTAGTAGTATATTATTATTTTTATTATTATTGTTATTATTATTATTATTATTATTATTATTATTATTATTATTATTATTATTATTATTATTATTATTATTATTATTATTATTATTATTGTTATCAGTCTTGCTATTTTAAAGCCCTATTCATTAATGCCTAAAGTAAAATGATTTTGTTTTCAGGTTTCGCACGAAAACAGCCAACGAGCAAGAAAGAATGGTTAGTTTCTCATTATGATACAATTTCATCAAAAGTACGAGGGTTGTTCAAAAAGTAATAGGACTGCAGGTCTACTGTTCACATTTTTAAATTTACGTACACAATTTTACATGAGACAAATATCGGAACATGTTCTTTATATACAGTGAAAAAATCAAAACAAAATGTAAACAAATGAAATTTCTGTGAATTTTTTAAATGACAGAGGGTACGAAACGCGGCGCACGCTAACAATACAATAATTGACGTTCATGACGTCGTAAAATAAATCGAAATTGTAATAAGCGTCATTCTTTCTGAAAGTAGTCTCCCTAGTCTCTAGGTGTATGAGTCATGTAACTTTTACTTTGCCTCATATGTGGAGATGAAGCAAGAAAAAAAGCGATTACATTCTCGTTCCACTGTTTGAAAAAAAAATAATAAAATAAATGCCCGATAGCCGGCCATTCTCCGGGTTTTCTCGTGTTTTTGAGTAACTTTGGAACTCAATAGGACTGAAAGTGTTAAAGCAAAAGCAATTTATGTTATTAATTTACTCATGTCATTGTATATTTTTAAAACAATATGATTATATGCATAACAATAAAGATATTTCTCAATTGAAAAGTATCATTTTCTACTTAGCACAGTCTATCGTTTAATAAAACAAGTTTTCGGGAAACACTACTAGAGAGTCTAATTTTTACCGTTAACTATTACATTTATTTATTGATTACACGTATATCTAGTTAAATACAATAAAATAGTGTTTATAACAAATGTCTTATTTACAATCCTTTGGTTAAAACTGAATAAGTAGACCCGAAGCAGATACAAACAACGATAAACAGTTCGCGTACCGTTTACCGTGGATTCTTTTGTAGCGCTTTTGCAATTGACGTCACTAACGTCCCGTCAATTTTCAACTTTCATCCTCGCCCTTTCTCGTTAGTGATCTTGTATTTGCAGTTTTTGAATTGCTTGTGCCAGCTGAAAACAAGTGTCCTGATGGCAGGATAATTGTCCTTTGTTTATTTAATCATTTTGTTTGTATCAGAATGATTATAGTCAATCTGTTGGCAAAATTTAACGATGGCACACATTTTCTGTTTGTTAACAAATGTCATATTTCTACATCTAACGCTATGACCGCTGCTGTTCAAAACTTAATAAATAGGCCATTTCATGTCCGAATGACGTCAAATTTAGACATAATGTCACATTAATATATTTCAACGTATTGATGGAACACAGGGGAAAACAAATAGTTATTTATGAATAAATTAGAAGTAGAACTTAGCTCCAATAACTATATTTATGTGCTGCGCCGGGTGCGTGTTACCATGGTTATTCAATAGCAAAGGAAATCCGCGTTTAGCAAAATAGATTAAAAAAATTATGTTTGATTTGTAGAAAACATTTTACGATTCCTGTACATATGAAAATATTCTAAATTGAATGAAAGTTGAATACGCAAGACTCCCAGTCCTATTACTTTTTGAACAACCCTCGTACTTTATTAGATGTGATTTGAAATAGTAACTTCGATTGCAAGTTTATGCTTATACTATTCATAAGTCAATAAAACTACGTTTGAAATAAAGACACTGTAAATATCAGTGTAACCCACCATTCTTTTTTTCTCCATAATTTAAAAAATAAAAAATAAAAAAAATAAACTATGGTTCCTGTAACAATTTGTCATAATTGATGGTGCGATAATAGGATTTTGTGAAAATATGAACGCCTATATTCAGTTTCAACACTATATATTTTTAACAAACAAACGCAGATTCGATTGTGTAGAAAGATGCACATTTTAAAAAAAAATATCTGCTAAACTTTTACCAAAGTTGTGGTGTCGCTTTCAAGAAATTAAAAGTTAAGATCGAAATTTATAGATATTTAATTTCCAGGTTCGGTTAACCCCAAATCCATTGGATCAATAAAACAACGCTTATTTGTAAATTCATTTTATAAACTTTGTTGGCATTTTGATTTGGTCAAAAATAAGTACAATTTTTATGTCAACAACGAAATTTATTTTTGCTTATTGCACCTA